>NC_041408.2:88287118-88477118 GCF_900747795.2 Erpetoichthys calabaricus
CCATGTGCAGAATTCAGTGCCATTAACCATAAAAGAAGACCTGCAGTGAAGCCCTGTAAATAATCACAACGACAAACACGCCGCTTGGTCTTCAGTGCTGGCGGTGGACACCTTGAAGTCCAGCGTGCGTCACTTGATGGGTGTCACATACTTGATAGACCTGGCTGGACGATCTTTCCGATTGATTTTATCTGAAGTGCTTTGGGTCGGGTTACATGCTATTGACACAGTAACATCAACCTTTTCTTTTATTAGAATTGGTGAACGACTGAAGCTTTCCAGGCTTGTTAGACGAACGGCTGTTTGGGCTCACATGGGAGTCAAAAGGTGCATTTCGCCTCCATTATATTTCATATCAATATTTCAGGAGCTACTTTCCCAAACTAGGCAAGTCCATTTTCTGTCAAAAATTTGATGAGTGGTGCATGGTGACGTTTGGAACAATGTATTGATTTTCATATAAAGTCGAGAGCACAAAGTGCTTAAAGCAGACGCGGATTACAAAATAAACACCCGTGCTTGCAGTTAATTTTTTTTTTTGTGAACCACATGCAGTAAGACATTTATCTCCAAAACCATTAAACGGGCTTCACTAGGCTGATTTATAGCGCCTTTCAGAAAGTATCCAGCCCCCTTCACTATTTACACATTTTGCTTTGTTGCAGCCTTGTGCTAAAATCATTTGGATTAATTTTTTTCCCTCATCGGACAACACTCCATACTCCAGAATGACAAAGCGAAAACAAGAATTTTAGAAATTTTGGAAGGTTTATCAAAAGTAAAATACTGAAATATCCTGTTGAAACAAGCATTGAGATCTTGGCAGTTAAATTTACAATGTGACTCAGGTGAATCCCGTTCCACTGATCAGCTTGTTGAGATGCTTCTGTGCCTTGTTTGGAGACCACCTGTGGTGAATTCAATGAATTGGCCTGATCAGTAAAGACACACACCTGCCTACAGGGGGTCCCACAGTTGACGTAAACCAAGCCATGAGGGTCGAAGGACATGCCTGCAGAGCTTAGAGGTACAATTGTATGTGGTGGCACGGACCTGGAGAAGGCAACAAAGCAGTTTCTGTAGCATTAAAAGCTCCCACGAGCGTAGAGACCTCCGTAATTCTGAAATGGAAGAGTCTCTGAGCAACTACGACTCTTGAAGAACTGGCTACCCAGCCAAACTGAGCAATCAGGAGAGAAGAGCCATGGGGTCAATGGACCTGCCTGCGGAGCTCAGAGACAGGATTGTGTCGCGTCTCAGATCTGAGGAAGACTACAAAACAATGTCTGCAGCATTCCTGAGAGCTCGCTAACCTCCCTTGACCCTCTTCAGTTTGCATACCGGTCAACTAAGGGTGTCATATGCTCTGCTCTTCACCTCTCCCTGACACATCTGGGTAGAAAAGACACCTATGTCAGGATGCTATTCATGGATTTATATGTCAGGATGCTATTCATGGAGTTTAGCTCTGCCTTCAACACAATCATCCCTCCAAAGCTGGTTGTAAAACTGAGCAGGTTGGGCCTGAACACCACCCTCTGCAATTGGATCCTGGACTTCTTGACAGAGAGGCCTCCAGTCAGTTCAGATGGGCTGCAACACTTCCAGCATCATCACACGGAGCACTGGAGCTCCACAGGGCTGCGTGCTTAGTCCACTGCTGTTCACCCTGCTGACTCACGACTGCACAGCCACACACAACACCAACCACATCATTAAGTTTGCGGATGATATGACGGTGCTGGGACTGATAAGCAGGGATGATGAAACAGCATACAGAGATGAGGTGGAACAGCTGTCTGCATGGTGTGAAGACAACAATTTATCTCTCAATGTCGACAAGACAAAAGGGATAATCGTGGACTTCAGAAAATCACGTCCTGCCCACATCCCACTCAGCATCAACGGTTTAGATGTGGAGACTGTTAAGAGTACCAAGTTCCTCGGTGTGCACATAACTGAGGAACTTATGTGGACACATAACACCTCATCAGTAATCAAGAAAGCCCAGCAGAGACTACACTTCAGGAGGCGACTGAAGCGAGCAAGTCTTCCCCCTTCCGTCCTCACCATGTTCTACAGAGGCACCATTGAGAGTGTTCTGACCAGCTGCATTACGGTCTGGTATGGCAACTGCAACATATCTGACCGCAAAGGATAGTGAAGACAGCAGAGAACATTATTGGGGTGCCTCTCCCTTCACTACAGGACATATTTTACAAACGCAGTATCCGCAAGGCCTGCAGCATTGTGCAGGACCCCTTACACCCCTCACATGGACTTTTCACACTTCTGCCATCCAAGAAAAGATACTGCAGCATCAAAGCCGGATCTGCTAGGCTGCAGGAGAGTTTTTACCCCAAAGCTGTCAGACTCCTTAACACCAGGCTGCCCCCTGGGACCTTCCACACGGCCTCAACCATCTCTAAAAACAGAACTTTTATACATGCGAGCCACTGTCCTGTAAAGACGAGTGTGCATGGAGAGAAGAACTGAAAACCTCATACTGACCTTTAAGGATTTTGACACTCTTGATATCCTTCTGCTGTCGAACATTCTGACCTGTCATTGTTAACACATGTCTTAAACAACTATCATCATACACTGGGAATTTCTGTATTATCTATATCTATTATTTATTATGGGCGGCACAGTGGCACTGCTGCCTCGCAGTAAGGAGACCTGGGTTCGCTTCCCGGGTCCTCCATGCGTGGAGTTTGCATGTTCTCCCCGTGTCTGCGTGGGTTTCCTCCCACAGTCCAAAGACATGCAGGTTAGGTGGATTGGTGATTCTAAATTGGCCCTAGTGTGTGCTTGGTGTGTGTGTGTGTGTGTGTGTGTGTGCGCCCTGTGGTGGGTTGGCACCCTGCCCGGGATTGGTTCCTGCCTTGTGCCATGTGTTGGCTGAGATTGGCTCCAGCAGACCCCCGTGACCCTGTGCTCGGATTCAGCAGGTTCGAAAATGGATGGATGGATGGATATTATTTATTATATTACATATCTTACACATTATGATAATTGCCCGGACACCACCAGTCGCAGACCACATCTTTATCCACAGTACCTTCATTTGTCTTCCACACAACACACAAGTCAGTCCCGCACAAGCCCCACAATGCCTCTAGCCCCAGTCTCCCTTCTCCTGGGCCTTCTCTCTCCATGTCCCTGGGCCACCTGTACACTCTCTCCAGGAGCTTCGTCCTGCTCCTGCTCCCAACTCCAGCTCATTGATTGGAGGGAGGCGTCCCCTCTTATCCTCACCCAGATGAGCTCCAGCTGCTCTCCATGACGTCACGTCCTGGTGTGGCGGAAGCGTCAGGAGAGCACCCAGAAGCACTCCAGGTGACCCTGGAAGGATCGTCCTCCATTGGTGTGGCGGAAGTAAATAAGTCCCGGGCTCCATGAGGCTCGGGGCGCCCCCTGGCGGTGACCAGAGGCCCCAACGGTCTTGAGCCTCCCTGCTCTCCTTCCGTGGGCCTCTTCTGCTCCAGGGCAGTTGCCCCCTCGTGGCCTGGAGGACAAATATGCCACCACCTAGTTCTTCCAGGCGTCCCGGCCGGGTCTGACCCCCAGCCATGTACTACAACATCAATATTGCTGCTACTTCTTTGTCTTGTCTTTGCACAATGTCTTGTCTTGTTTATGTTTTAATTTTTAAGTTTAAATTTAAATTTTTAATTCTATTTTTTAATTTATTATTTGCACGTCATGTTGTTACACTGTGGACCCTGAGCTTCGCAATTTCATCTATCTGTATACTTGTATATGGTTGAGATGACAATAAAGTTCACTTTGACTTTGATAATTCTCAAACGGAAGCAGTTTGGAACTTCCTAGAGGGGGCAATCCGACCAAGCGGAGGAATTAGGGTGGAAGGCCCTTGGTAAGAGAGGCAATCGAGAGCCTGATGGTCACTCTGGCTGAGCTACCTGTGTGGAGGTGGGAGAAACTTCCAGAAGGGCAGCCATCACTATAACCCTCCACTAATCTGGGCTTTAGGGCAGCGTGACCAGGTGACACATGAAAAGAACACTTTGGAGTGGCATCTAAAGGACTCTCAGATGATGAGAAGCAAGATTTTCTGGTCTGATGACACCAAGATTGACCTCATTGAAAACATAAAGAGGTCAGGAGCTGCACATCTCCGGCACTGTAAAATTCTAAAGGTGAGGCAGCATCAGGGACAGAGAGAGAAAGACAGAGAGACTAGTCAGGGGCGAAAAAAAGTGGAGAGGGGCAAAGCACAGAGAAGACCTCCGTGAAGCTGAAGGTTAACCTTCCAACAGGACGATGACCATGAGCACAAAGCAAGGACAACACAGGAGTGACTTGGGGACTTCTCTAGAAATGTCCTTGTGTGGCCCAGCCAGAGCCCAGAATTGAACCCAACTGAACATCTCTGAAGAGACCCCTGAAACAAATGAAGTTAAGATGGGACCAATGACCAATGAATGGGTTGGGAATGGATGTTCAATTCAAAAAATCAGTTTCATCAGACATCCATTGCCTGCTGATAATTCCGGAAGTTTTCACTGAACAATGTTTTAGGAAAAAAAAGCATTTGAGCAAACAACTGGATAAAAGACGTCTGTGTTACGTGGCACAAGGGGCAGCAGGAGACTTTTTTTCCTGGATGTTTTTCACATTGTTGGCCGCTGTACAGCGTTGATCACCATTGGGTTTTATTAGGTCAAACTTTTTCTGTCGGTTCTACATGAAAACTTTGAGATTAATAATTTTTCTCTGCCATCACCACAAAGTACATGGGATAAGTAACAAGCTTAATATATATATATATATATATATATATAGTGGAACATGCCCTGGACACAGACAGGCAGACACGTTTAAATCACCCCACACATGTTTATTTACAAAGTCCATATTTACAACAGTGCTCCACAGTCCCCAAGTCCCCAAAGTCTTGCTCAACAACAACACAATTCCTTACTTCTTCAGGCCACCTCCTTGCCACCTCCCAGACCTCGTCCTTCTTCCACCCAACTCAAGTCCTGAATGAAGGGAGGCGGCCCCTTTTATAATCACCCAGATGTGCTCCAGGTGTCTTCCGGCAATCTTCCACTGGCACTACCCAGTGTGGCGGAAGTGCCAGCTCCGTACCCAGATGCACTCCGGGTGTCCCCGATCCTCTTCCCCCAGCACTTCCAGGTGTGGCGGAAGTGCTGAGGTCCGGGGCTCCCAAGGCATTGAGGCGCCCCCTGGCGGTGACCACGGGCCCCTACAGGGTTGAGCTTTAAAGCTCTGTACCTGTGGTCCCCATAGCCACCAGGTTCGGGCACCCCCACGTGGTCTGGGGAAGGCGTAAGCCCTCTTCCGGTCCTCCGGGGCATCCCAGCCGGGTCGCCCCCCCAGCCACCTGCGACTATATATATATATATGCACCATATCATGGTTGGGTGGAGAATTCCTTTAATGTGTTTAAGGAGAGTCGGAATACCTTCATGCTCAGTGAATATCTGATTGATTCCTGATGGTTTTGATTGGAACCTTCTAACTGAGGAAAGATGAACTTATTTCATGATGTGCTTTTTTGTTCTGAGCTCTTCATTGGTGGCATCAATTTGTAATCTTGTCCTGTCCTATTGGATCCTAAACTATCCCGTCAACTCCAAGCTCGATCCAAGATGGCAGCAACTCTCTTATTCAAGCCAGATGTTCTCATGTGTGTTTGGGGGGTTGTGGTTTGTTATAATATGTATGTATATTTATCTTGAGCTTCTGTAAAGTTTTAATTTATTCTTGGGGGGAATAACAAAGTTTTATCTATCCATTTCTCTGTCTATCTATCATTATATAGTGCCTTCCATTCCTGTCTAACTGTCTATCATTATATAGAGCCTTACATTCCTATCTATCTATCTATCTATCTATCTATCTATCTATCTATCTATCTATCTATCTATCTATCTATCTATCTATCTATCTATCTATCTATCTATCTATCTATCTATTATGTAGTGCCTTTCATGTTTGTCTGTTTATCTATCTATCTGTTATATAGTGCCTTTCATATCTATCTATCTATCTACATATCAATCATTATATAGTGCCTTACATTCCTATCTATCATTATATAGAGCCTTACATTCCTATCTATCTATCTATCTATCTATCTATCTATCTATCTATCTATCTATCTATCTATCTATCTATCTATCTATCTATCTATCTATCTATCTATCTATCTAGTGCCTTTCACTATCTATCTGCCCACCTTACGAGACCCGTGTTATTCCAGAGTCATGAATCAGGCTAGGAAAATCATGGCCGACCCCTCACATCCAAGCCACAACCTTTTTGAGTTTCTTCCATTGGCCAGGTGTTACAGATTAATATATGCCAAAACAAGCAGATATTAGAACAGTTTTTTCCCACCGGCCATCAGGCTCATAAATGGTTCACTTCACCAAGGTCTCTACGGATATGTAATTCTCTTCACATATAGTTAATGCTGTTTTTTTCTCAGTGCTTATTTCAGCATATCTTGCACTGAGTTGCATTTTGTACGCATACACATATAATTACATTCTCCTTTTTATTTATATATATATATATATATATATATATATATATATATGCAGTTGGAGATCCACGAAGGGAGAAAAAACGAATCACGTATCATAAAATAGTTTTATTCCTGAGCTTTCAACCCCTATCAGGGGTCTTCATCAGAGGATAATGCTTAGACTTACAAGAATCAAAGGCAATATATAGCAACACATTAAGTGTGTGTGTGGGGGGGGGTGACTAAGTCAGTATGATCGGGGGGGGGGGGGGGGTTGTATAGTTTACAACATAAAAGTAAAATTTAAGGCCAGTACAAAAAGTGCCAGAGAGTTGGCCGAGTCTTGGCTATCAGATGAAAACGCCATCAACAGACACTTGGACATAAACCCAGCATATGCCAACTTAAGAAGGACATATAAACAATGATTAAACTATACAACCCCCCCCCCCCCCCTTGATCATACTGACTTTGTCACCTCCACCCACCCCCCACTGAATGTGTTGCTATATATTGCCTTTGATTCTTGTAAGTCTAAGCATTATCCTCTGATGAAGACCCCTGACAGGGGTTGAAAGCTCAGGAATAAAACTATTTTATGATACATGATTCGTTTTTTCTCCCTTCGTGGATCTCCAACTGCAAATATGCAAACTGTATCACAGACCTTCTCTTCCATTCATATATATATATATATATATATATATATATATATATATATATATATATATATATATATATATATATATATATATATATATATATCTGAGGTGTGTGTAATTAACTGTTGTGTGTATGTCAATTATGTAACTTAGGAGAGTCACCAAAACCAGAATCTAATTCCTTGTATGCATGCATACTTGGCCAATAAGTCTGATTCTGATTCTATCTATTGTGTCCACAAGGGGGCACCCCAGAGCCCCTAACAGCAAACACAACTCTATCAAACACAGTCCCAGTTTTCAAATAATATTTATTTAACAACAGTTCCTTGACAGGCGGACAATGGCCAAATGACACAACTACAGTCCATCTCTTTAAATGCTTCCAGGTGAGCTTTGCCCTTTGCGTCCTAACATGGACTCACTAAATGAGGCAAAATGGTTCCTTTTATGTTGGACCTGGGAATCCTTCCAATGTCACCATGTAGCATGGTGGAAGCATTTCCGGGTCACCCAGAAGCTCCCCAAAGTAGGGAGATCTTTTCCAGGCAGCACCTTCTGATGGCACCCATGGAACTCAACAGGGTAGCGTTCCTGGACTACAGATCCTATGGAACATGACGAAGTCCAAACTGGAACCATTTTTGAGTAGTACTGACACCTTTTTCCCTGGGGGTTAAACTGTCCTTGATAATCAGTTCATACATTATATGAAATGAATATATAGTTAAGGGAGCTCCACTTATGTAGTCTATCCATTATGGCCTCCTGGCCGGGTAAGGCCTCACTCTCCATCCCATACCAGAGGCCAAACCATCCCTTCAAGCATTTTCATTATCTATGAAATAGTGCCTTTCATGTCTGTCACATAGCGCCTTTCCCATCTGTCTATCTATGATATAGTGCCTTTCAATCTAAATATAAAACAGATGATGTTAATAATTACACAATGGTTGTATACTTGTAAAGCCCCATGACATGCCGCCTAATATTGAAAAACCCTTTCTATAATTTGGTGTTTCTCCTTGAAAAGACAAAAATAAAAAACTTAGAAGACATCCATCTTTTTCCTGACCTGCTTATCCAGGGCAGTGTCACAGGAGCCAATACCAGCAACCATTGGGTGCCAGGCAAGAACAACACCTGGACAGGGTGCCAGTCCATCAGAGGGTGAACACATACCCATGTGGGCACATTTATCATCGCCAATTCGCCTAACCTGCAGGAGGGCGGGTGAAAACTTATATGGACACGGGGAGAACATGCCGAATTCACACAGGGAACACCTGAACCAACAACCCCAGCCTCCCTACTGCCAGGCAGCAGCGCCACCACTTGAGCTACTGTTGGAAGAAAACGCGATTAAAAACTCAAAGGAAAAGCAAAAACATGAAATAAATATAATTAGGACACGTTAAACTTTTAACACATTATTCAGTTGACTGGAAAAGGCAAAACACCTACACACATCAGTGCTATCATATCTAGCAGAAATAAAAGCTGTTTTTATTATTTATTTATTTTTTCGGCGCTGGCTTGGATGTTAAGGCTCTGTTACTGCCCCACAAGCATGCCTGAAGCCAACCCAGGGGACCAGTTTAGCTCCATCTTTCCTCACTCGCTGACCTTTCCTTCTTTATCTCTTGGATAAGCGCCTGGTGTTATTCTTTGTCTTGCGTTCACTGGATTCTTTAAACGTGCCGGCCCAGTATCCATTGCTGCGTTGTATTATAGCATTTCTAGAAACTTCGTTTTTTAAACAATAGCCTAGGCACGACCCCACATAGAAGTAAGGAAGAAGAAGAAGAAGAAGAAGAAGAAGAAGAAGAAGAAGAAGAAGAAGAAGCCTGGGCACGATCAGTAATATTTTGTAAACAAAATCACTATTAGGGTTAATTACTGGGGCACAGAAAAAAATCGAAAGTCCAAATGCGGCCATCGTTTACAATTTAAACACCCCGCTCTTAATTGTCATAACGGAATCGTTAAAAGGTTCCTTTTCAGTTAGCTGTTACATATGACCGTGTCAATGGTGTTCTTTTTTCATAATTTTTCCTAGCCACCTTTTAAAGATGAATGATTATATGTCCTCGAGGATGTCACTCCTGTTTTCAGTCTCGCTAAAATCCGCTTAGTGGTCCTACCCCTGCTGCGAAGTGAACTCCCGACTTCGCCGTTAAAGCGGCCACTCCGGCATTAGCGCGCAGACGAGTCGCCGCGTCTGAACGCCTTCGAACAAAAGGCTTCTTCTAGGTGTCATATCGCGCATTTCTTTATCGTCGGCGGGCGAAGAAGCCGAGTACAAAGGGCTGGCCTTTTATGTCTCGCTCTGGATGCGCCGTGGAAGCCCACCGCATCTCGACAACAGAAAGGGGCAGCGGCGGACTGGAAGGGGCTTAACTAGCGCGTCTTTTTTTTCTTCTTCTTCTTCTTTTCAGCACCGCGGACAGCAGCCGTAAGAGCTCCAGCCGATTTCGGTGGCGATGGAGATTGCCTGACGAGCCCCCGAACCATTGGTATTCTGGCAATTGCTCCTATCTCTTTGTGTAGCCAATCAGATTTCCCGGGGGCGGGCACGGCGGAGTGTCTCACTAGTTAAGGTGCTTGGCTCCAACAGGAGAGAGTCGACTTCATGCCACAAATGGGTTTGAAGCGTTAAAGCGGTCACTTTGGGGGATTCGTTATAGCGTTGTTTTTTTATTTTTTTATTTTTTTATTTTTTTTTTACACATTGGCCGTGAAGACCGTTTCAGATTGCAGATCCTGGCAGCCTTTTTTTCCCATATGTTTTCTTCATATATCTTCAAACTGAGAGATTTGTAGATCTTTTTCTCTCCTTTGCATTCACAAGCACAAAGCAGCACGTTTGATGAAGGGAAGCCGTGTTATGGAGCAAGAGAAATATCTGCCAGAGCTGATGGCCGAGAAAGATACCTTGGATTCTTCTTTTGTGCATGCAATGCGCCTCCTGGCAGAAGGTAAGTTATCTGCTACTGGATTTATTTGCATATGTTTTCGTTTTGTTTGCCGCCGTTGCAGTTTGGCCGCTGGATATGCCGTGAGAATCGCATGACCGGCTATTGCATCGCACAATTTCCACTTGCGTCTCCCGAGGAGCGCTAGAGGAGGCAGCCGGTCCTCTTTGCCTCTTTATCTCTAATGTCTTTTATTCATGTTAAATATCCAAAAAGTGAACATTTCGGGCCAAATCCATGTGCTTCTACTGGAATCGCGCCGTGTAAATGCTCTGTATTAGGATTAAGTGGTAATGTCTTGGATTGCAACCTTGCATAACCGCGGTTAAGAGAATTCGGCGTGCTTTGTCAAAATAATGCCAAGCCTGCATCAGAGGCATCTGTCGGCAGCGGGGAGCTGCTTTTATCTCACTCGAAGTGTGCTGGCATTTGTTGTTTTTTTTTATCTTCTTCTTCTAATTAGGATCCCAGGGCAGTTTCCACAGTCTTGAGGTCTTCCTGCTTTTGCTTTATACGGCGGTGCAAGTGTGGAATTGAACCGATCCGAGCGCGTCAATTCACGGGCAGCCGAAAGTGTCGTGTGATGGTTAGCGTACGTGGTCATCATTCTCGGAGTCCTGCTCAGTGACAAGGCACTGTATTCTGAAGAATCGTTCGTTAAATACAATGAAAGAGACAGATAAGGCACTATATAATAAATGAAAAGATAGATGAGACACTATATAATAAATGATTTTTTAGTTAAGGCACTACATAATAGATCGACAGATAGATTAGTCACTATATGGACGCGATAGATAGATAAATTCTATATATCTATAATATAGTGCCTTTCATATCTCTCTATTATATAGTTCCTTTCATATCTATCTATCTATCTATCTATCTATCTATCTATCTATCTATCTATCTATCTATCTATCTATCTATCTATCTATCTATCTATCTATCTATTATATTCTGCCTTTCCTATCTATTTATTATATACTCCCTTTCACATCTATATATTTGCTATATAGTTCCTTTCATATCTATCTATCTATCTATCTATCTATCTATCTATCTATCTATCTATCTATCTATCTATCTATCTATCTATTTATTATATACTCCCTTTCACATCTATATATCTGTTATATAGTTCCTTTCATATCTATCTATCTATCTATCTATCTATCTATCTATCTATCTATCTATCTATCTATCTATCTATCTATCTATCTATCTATCTATTATATTCTGCCTTTCCTATCTATTTATTATATACCCCCTTTCACATCTATATATCTGTTATATAGTGCCTTTAATATCTATCTATCTATCTATTGTAAAGTACCTTTCATCCCTATCTAGCTATCTGCCTGTCTTTCTAACTATCCATCTATGCTTCTCTTCCTTTCTCTTCAGTCCTACCGATTACGCTCAATCGTCTAAATATTAAGCGTCGCCTCGGCTCTAACTAGAGGTCATCAAAGAAAATGTGGCATCAGAGCCAAGAGGCTACCGCGATTCACCCGAGCTCTAATAGGCGGTTAGATACAAACGATCAAAAAGAAGGAAAGGGCACCCTGCTGTTTGCGATCAAACACGTCCATCTAAATTGGCCGGCAAAAAAAGTAATTGAACGGTCCTGTGGATATACTGAAGATATGACACCTAATAAATTGTTACCCATAAAGTAAAATTAAAAAATGTGTTAAGTTTATAGCAAAAATAGGGAAAATTATTTTTTCTTTAAATGTTTTTCATTTTGCGACACTTGAAGTTGGTCGCGTTTTCGCGAGCGAATATTCAACATTGTTAATAAAGCACAAACGAGCTTTTACTAATTTGTATTTAACTGACTTATTTATCCAAGGCGAATTATATTTCCGATATATTTATTATTTTCAAATGTAGACTTTTCTAACTGGCGTACAGATATGAGGAGTGACTCGCTCACCATCACCAACCGCCAATACGTCAGAGTTTGAAGTCCAAAGCCGTAAACACTGCGCCACTCTGCCTCCTTCACAAATGAAGGACCTTCGCATAGCCTTTGCTTCCTTTAATTTGCTTTTGCTTTTGTTTTCAAGACGCCTATTGCGGTTTTCTTCGAAATGCCTTAAAATCGGACACTCCCATCTAGTGGACAACAAATAAAACAAAATACCCATAGCAAGGACAATTGGTCAGGGGTTTGCCGTTCAAGTAGCACCTGCGAGTCTTATCTTCAACAGCAGATCTACCTGCCAGAGCAATGACTTGAAAGCTCCTGCCAGGGTTTCATTATGGGTTTCCGCTATCCGAACATTAGGTCGGTTGGTGGAGTGCCAAGTGCATTCATGGGCATTACTGAACTGGGAGTTCTTGAAACGGCAAGCGGAGCGCCCAAATCACCGTCAAGTATCTGCTGTTTCTAAGAGAGTCGTCCTCGTATATAACAGTGCAAGTCCGGCTGCAGGTAAAGACCCCCGACATTCTCGGCTCCCAGTAGTATTCTTAGGACATAGGACAGCTTTATTACAGGGGATGTCACCTGGACAGGCTCACCATCTCTTATTATGCAGCCCTGAATTCCTTTGCCATGCCACCGTGTTGAAATCGCCTGAGTTACCGACACAGATAAATGTGCCGTCGATCAGAAGAAGAAAATATTTGTTTTATTTCGTCTGTCTTTGTCACAAATTGACTACGTGGAGTCCTGTTCACGGAAAAGTGTGAAACTTAACGGAGTCCACAGCCAACTTCAGCCTGGGGTTTGTCACAAAATGAACTGAACAGTGGACTGAAATCATCTTAGTACAATAAAATAGAAAAAATGTCTGTCTATCTATCTATTATATAGTGCCTTTCATATCTATCTATCTATCTATCTATCTATCTATCTATCTATCTATCTATCTATCTATCTTATAGTGCCTTTCATTATCTATCTATCTATCTATCTATCTATCTATCTATCTATCTATCTATCTATCTATCTATCTATCTATCTATCTATCTATCTATCTGTCATCTTACAGTGTTTTTGTAACCCATCTATCATTTATATAGTGGCATTCATATCTATATATTTCTAAATAGTTTCTACCCTCATAAAAAATTTCTAAATTGCCACTTCGCTGGGTTGTATGACTGCTTACGGAAACATTGTCTGACAAAGAAACATTTCATTCTGTGAGCGCATCTTGGCATATGAACTTGGCTCTTTGAGCTTTGATGAGGTTCATAATATTATGGACACATCAGAAACCTTTAATGTCCAGTGGGCTGCCTGTCAGGATTCCGACATATCGAGGAAACGTGAATTTAGCCGGAGTGATTGCATGCTGCATGAGTCCTTTTAAAATCAGGAGTATGTTGGTGTTTCATAAATCTGTTTCCATCTATTTATGGTTATTTATAGAACTTGTTACAGGTCTAAGTACATAAAGGTTCTTTCTGTGGATGGTTCTTTTGGGAAACGGCTCCTCCATGGCATTGGTCTGAAGAACCACGTTGTTACACAAACGTTCCGCGAGCCGAAGTGCTATTCTAGAAATGCTATTTTTAAGATTGTACTGAGATTACATTTTCAACTGTTGAGGAAATTCAATCTGAAAATGTCTGTTATGGAAAACAGGCAGGCATTTGGTCAACCACAAGTGCTTGATACTATTTAGTGTTAATTTGTTTTATGTACATACATATATCCAGTATTGAGATATATAGATACATACATGCAAACAAATTATAGAAATTACATGATGTGAATGCACTGTATCATAGATAGCTAAAAAGACATGAAAGGCAGTATACCACCGACAGCTACTGTAGATACGAAAGGCAGTTTGCTATAGATAGAAAGAAAGATGCGAAACGCACTACGTAATAGATACATAGATAAAAAAGGCACAATATCATAGATAGATAGAAACATGCAAAAGGCACTATATCATAAATAGACATGAAAGGCACTATATCTTAGATAAAGACACTATATTATAGATAGATAGATAGATAGATAGATAGATAGATAGATAGATAGATAGATAGATAGATAGATAGATAGATAGATAGATAGATAGATAGATAGATAGATAGATATGAAAGGCACTATATCTTAGATAAATAAAGACACTATATTATAGACAGACAGATAGATAGATAGATAGATAGATAGATAGATAGATAGATAGATAGATAGATAGATAGATAGATAGATAGATAGATAGATAGATAGATATGAAAGGCACTATATCTTAGATAAATAAAGACACTATATTATAGACAGATAGATCTTATGGATAGATAGATATGAAAGGCACCATAGCATAGACAGAAAGATGTAAAAGGCACTATATCATAAATGGTTAGATAGATATGAAAGGCACTATACGACAGATAGATAAAAAGATATGAAAGTGCTATATCATAGACAGAGAGAGTGCCTTTTGCACATTTCTCTCATAGGTAAGTAGGTAGCCATGAAATGCACTGTATAATAGATAGATAGATAGAAGATGTGAAAGGCATTATATTATAGATAGCCAGAAAGACATGAAAGGCACTATATATTATACAGTTTATAAATAGAAAGATATGAAAGGCACTATATCATATACAGTGTATAGGTAGAAAGACATGAAAGGCACTATACTATAGATAGAAAGATGTGAAATGCACTATATCATAGATTCCTAGGTATAAAAGGTAGTATATCATAAATAGATAGATACGAAAGGCACTATATCTTACATAGATAAAGACACATGAAAAGCAGTATACTTTAGACAGAGAGAAAGATGCGAAATGCTGCTATATCATACATAGATAGCTATGAAAGGCACTATACTATAAATAGATACAAAAATATGAAAGCGCTATGTCATAGATAGCTAAATAGATTGAGTGCCTTTTGTACATTTCTCTAAGAGATACTGTAAGTAGGTAGTCATGAAATGCACTGTATAATAGATAGATAGAAGATGTGAAAGGCACTATATCATAGATAGCCAGAAAGACATGAAAGGCACTATACTATAGATAGAAAGACATGAAAGGCACTATATCATAGATGCCTAGATATTAAAGGCAGTATATCATAAATAGATAGATGTGAAAGGCACTATATCATAGACAGACAGACATGAAATTGACTACACAAAGTAAATAAACATGAACACGTGCATCGATCCTGACTGTGACAGAATGGCAGATGTAGATAAATAAAGCATAAAGTGATAGACAGACTTTTGATTAAAAAGAATTTACAGTCCTTTATCAGACAGGCGGTATTTTCTTGAATGGAAACAAGGACGGGTTTTTAAACAAATAATTACAGGTTTTAATTCATCAGTAGAAATAAAGAAAGACTCATCTTGAACAGAACGCCTCGTTAATCCTCCGTATTTCTTTATTTGTCATTTTCTAAAATCCGCCACGAATACGAACTTTCGACTCACTGGTGAGGCTGCTGTTCCTCAGGGCGTCCCTCGTTTATGAAAAATCCCAGCTCCGCGTGGCCCATCCAGATGTTCCCCATGTCAAGGTGAAGCCAAGCCCCCCACTCCACAGACATCCATCCCAGTCCCAACTTTGCTTAGCTGTTGGGTCGGCTTGTGTGCCTTCGTCTCTCTTCTCTAATGCTTGACTCTCCACTCTGTGTTTGCTCTTGTTGTTTGGGGTCTTCTTGTTTTAGGGGTCTTGTAGTTAGGACTTTGGTATTAGGGGTCTGGTACTTTAATTAGTTTCCTTTGACTCTTTTTTTTGTTTCCCCTGCTTTATCACAATTGGTTATTTGTGATTATTTGTAATTCCGATGCTTTCTAGGGTGGGTTTCATATTCCCCCGTGACCTGCTCTGCTCTGGATAAGGGCCTTCAAAAGATGGCTGGATGGATGGATTTACACACATTTAGAGAATCTGATATAACATAACACACTCCATCCCACTTAATCCAATTCAGAGTCACAAATTGCCAGAGGCCATCTTGGTGGCATTGGGCAGAAAGGAGGAAACGGCCTTGGACGAGGTGACAGCCCACCGCCGGGCCCACTCAGACACACATGCATAACCCCTCAGTGCAGCCAATGCACGGCTGCCATTTCTCCTGATCTGCGTGTTTTTGCGATGTGTCAGGAACCCCTGATGTGCCAACACCACGGGGGGCACGTTGAGGCGTAGGATTTGAGGCCGGTGTCCTGCATCCGTGAGTCAGTAGCAGGTACGCGTGTACAATACACTCACTGAGTGAATCCTTCAGACCACCATACTAAGGCTAGGCAGGGCCTTCCTCTGGCTCACAAAACAGCCTCAGTTCTTTGTGGCACGGACTCTTCAAGATATCAGAAACATTTCTTTGAGATCCTGGCCATGATGATGTGATTGCATCATGGAGTTTACGCAGATTTGTTAGCTGCACGTTCATGCTGCGAATCTTCTGCTCCATCACATCCCAAAGGTGTTCTGTTGGACCAGAAAGACCAATCAAGAGTGTTCATGAAACCAGTCAGCTTTGTGACACCCCGTTTCTAACATCTTGAGGGGTCCATTCGTTTATGATTCTGGAAGTAGCCAATAATCTCTAACAAGGGTCAATTGTGGCTATGAAGGGCTGCACCAGGTCAGCTGTGGTGCTCAAGTGATGATTGATTGGTATTAATGGGGCCAAAGTGTACCAAGAAGACGTTCCCCACACCACTACACCACCATCAGCAGTCAGGACTATTGACCCAAGGCAGGAGGGGTGCCAGGATCCATGCTGTCGGTGCCAACCATTTGTGTGCCTCAGGCAGAAATCGAGATTCATCAGACCAGGCTACACTTTATCCAGTCTTCAGCTGTCCAGGTTTGGTGCGTCTGTGCCCACTGCATCCTCAGCTTTCTGGTCTTGGCTGACAGGAGTCAAACCCAACGTGGTCTTCTGCTATTGTTGCCCATCCACCCTGAGGTCTGACGTGTTGTGCCTTCTGAGATGCCTTTCTGCTCCCCACAGTTGCACACATTGCTTACCTGAGTTACCGTTGCCCCTCCTGTCAGCTCAGACCACTCTGGCCATTCTCCTTTGACTTCTCTTGTCCACAAGGTGCAGAACTGCGGCTCACTGGAAGTTTTCTGTTTGTTGCACCTTTCTGAGTAAACAGGAAGATCAGCAGTTCTATAAACTCTCAACCCAGCCTGCCTGGCACCGATGATCATGCCTGATCAGATTATACAGTATATTGTAGTGGGGCTGGCGATGAGGCAGAACAAGTCCAGCAATACTTGGTGTGCCAACCGGGCAAAACCCCATCTAATTCAAACACAAAAAAACTTCAAAACCAAACATGTGCACAATGGCATGACAACGTATGGCTTCCTAAAGTGTGCTGGTGGGGTTCTCAAAGACTTTCTGTCTCTGCTGGGGGGTCCAAATGAGATGCCACATCCTGAGTGGGCCTCCCTTTTATACTGGACAGACTGGCAGGGGCGGGGCTTCCTTGGCTTTGCTATCCTTAAGGGGCATTTCATGAGGCTGTGAGGGGAGGGGGGAGGGTTATAAAAAAGGAGGTAAGACTGTTGGTGACAGCGCCCCCTCTCGCCTTGTGTGTGTGTGTATATAGCATATAGATATATAGAATCCAGATTATATAGATATATATATAATCCAATGTTTGTCTGTCCGCTTTTCACAAGAGAACTATTTAACGGATTTAGATCGGGTTTATTTGTATAATTTGCTTGAACATTCGAGTTGATTTTGCGACTTCTCTCATCGTGCTAAGAATCATATTTTGCTTGCGGTACTGATTTATTTGCATGAATCTGAGAGACACGCAGCGGGTCGAGGGGAGGGGGTGGTGCCCTCCTCACTCACGCGCCAGCCTCTGTGTGTGTGTGTACCTTACCTCTGCTTAGTTAGCAAACAAGTGGACTACTTCATGGATTTAGATCATGTTGTTTTCTAGAATTTTCTTGAATGTTTTGGTTGATTTTGCGAGTTCTCTCATTGCGCTAAGAATCATAGTTTGCTTGCAGGAGCGATATATTCACACTAATCCGAGACAGAGGCTGTGGGCCGAGGGGGAAGTGTGACGTCAGGAGTGGGGAGCCGGGTGGTACCCTCCTCACTGTCCTGTTTCTCTACTATGCGGGCGAAGCCACGGGGCATGGCTAGTATATGTATAATGTTTAGTGTGTGTATATATATATATTAATATTGTGAAAGGCGCTATATAGCGCCTGACCCGGCACAGACTGAGGCAGAGGCACGTGCTTAAATAAAACACACTTTTATTTTTCTTCAGCCGTGGGGCACGCCTTTCCTCTGTCCCACACGCCCAACACAGTCCCAAAAGCACTTAAATATAGCACACCAAACAACACTTTCCTTCCACTTTGGCACCACCACTCCTCCCAGGCAACCTCGTCCTTTTCCTCCCAATTCTGGCTCTCGAGTGGTGGTGGCTGGCCTTTTTTATACCCCACCCAGAAGCATTCCAGGTGCTTGATCACCTGGCCCTAATTGCACTTCCGGGTGGGGCTGAAGATTTGACCAGCCAGGCTGCAGGCTCCATGCAGCTCCCCCTGGCGGCCATCCGAGCCCCCAACCAGGCTGTGGAGGACTCCATCTCCCATGGAGCCATGCGCCAGGTTGGGGAATCATCGTCTGCCAGGGAGGCTGCCACCAAGCGTCCCGGGGGAGGTATTGAGCTGTCCATGGTAGCTCCCCCGGAACAGCTGCAGTAGGGGCGTCCCTGCCGGGCATGGGACCCAGCTGTCCATTACTATATATATATATATATATATATATATATATATATATATATATACAGTATAGAGAGAGAGATACATATACCTATAAATATATAGATATACTGTATATATTTTTTACATATATATATATATATATATATATATATATATATATATATATATATATATATATATATATATATATATGGTTGAAAGCTCAGGAATAAAACTATTTTATGATACGTGATTCGTTTTTTCTCCCTTTGTGGATCTCCAACTGCAAATATGCAAAGCGTATCACAGACCTTCTCTTCCATTCGTACAACCTTCGGGCATGAAGCCCTCCAATGCATTAGACGATGGGAAACTTCGGCAATCCGTGAAGCGCACAGCTATGAAAAACTCTTCTTCCTCCACAGTTGCATCAGGCACGATGTAACTCCGAGATGCCTACGATTCAAGCCACCAACGAACACCCCAAAAATGTCAACCATCATGCAACAGTTTACTAAACGAGTTTTGTATGAACTTATCACGGAAACACACCGCCAACGAAACTTTTAACGATACACCCCCCCCCCCTTTGATCATACTGACTTAGCCACCTCCACCCACTTTTGATTCTTGTAAGTCTAAGCATTATCCTCTGATGAAGACCCCTGATAGGGGTTGAAAGCTCAGGAATAAAAACTATTTTATGATACGTGATTCGTTTTTTCTCCCTTTGTGGATCTCCAACTGCAAATATATACATATATATGGAAGGATAGATAGATACATATACAGTAGCTATAAATATATAGATATATATATATACGGAGAGAGTGATAGATAGTTACATATAGCTATAAATATAGATATACCATATCTAGATATATATGTATATAATGTATATGAAGAGAGATAGAGAGAGAGATGGATAGATACCTATAGTTATAAATGTATATATATTGTGGGATATGACCGGCCATTCATCCTGGCCAATACCCCCAGGCCGCTAGATTAAGCCCTCCTTGCAACATGGAGATGCCCCGAATTCCAGCAGTGCATCATGGATTATGGAGTTTTAATACACAGCCCTGCTGGATAACATTTGGGCCACCAGGGGACGCTGCAGGGAGACACAGAGATGTTTATTTTCCATAAAGCCCGGAAGTAAATCCCAGTCACATGGTTGGAAGAAATAAAGTGCTTCCGGGTTGATGAAGAAAAGGAGTTTTCGTTTGACCCGGAAGTGCTGGGTAATCACATGGACTGAGGGCTTAGAAAGCACTTCCGGGTCAAGGACTATAAAAGGACGATGGGAAACCCCAGCAGATTGAGCCGAGTTGGGAGGAAGGGTGACTGAGCTGCTGGGAGGTGTGAAGGATTATTGAGAATTGTGTTTATTGATTATTGGAGTATTGTGGAGAGGAGGTGCTTTGTGCACTTTATTATATTAATAAAATTATTTCTTGGACTTTTATGTTGTGTCTGGCATCTGAACCAAGGGTTCAAGGGAGCGAGAGCGCCCCCTATCTGTCACCATACATATATATATATATATATATATATATATATATATATATATATATATACTGTTGTGTATAGAAATACATATATATATATATATATATATATATATATATATATATATATATATATATATATATATAACTAGACAGTAAGCCGGTTACAATAACGGGCACTAGAACAGTAGTCCAGAAACATTAGTAGGAACAGTCTATATTAAATGGCAAGGGACCTTTTACCTCATTAAATTTTTTCCGTAAAATGCCTGTAATTTTCTCTGACAGCAATACTGGCTTTGCTGTCCGTAATATGCGTTTAATTTTCTGTCACAACGGTGGGCAATCAGCAGATTCTTCCCAGGAACTGATGAAATGTGCGTGAAAATAAATCCACTTTTAAAAGTCATCATATTGTAATATCATGAAAATTCGTATATTTAGGAAAACCCCTTCAATGACTGACACTTTACACTTTACTGGGCCAAGCGTCTTAATCGCAACTCTGACATCCTCAGAGTGAACACTTGCACAACCACAAACACTAATCCCACCTCTTTGGGGAAGCTGGTCTCCGCGTCTCAGTACCCGATTGGATTTTTCGTGTTTTATGTTTTAGGTCTTACCTCATTTACCGAAATCCGATTGGATCGGCCACACGATATTTTATAGGTCCCGCCCTCTCTGTCTTGTGTGACACATCAGGCGGCCTTTGAAGCATCTGCTTTGAAAGCATCGCACCGTGCCCCGCACATGCGCACTTCACCAGAAGACACACACACGGACAACATGGATGCACACAGGGATTTTATTAAAGAGGATAAAGAGAGATAAATAGATAGAGAGATAGATATAGATACATACAGATATAAATATATATTTATAGAGAGAGAGAGAGAGAGAGAGAGAGATGTTGTAAGAAAACATGGTTCATGTCAAAAAGAGTTGGAGTTCCAGCCCATACAGTATGTTGTTGTGCAGTCTATTGAGACTGATCAGAGGTCCATAAACTGGGACTGACTGAAAGGGTAAACAGCAGGCATTTATAATGAGGAAAGCAGGAAAGGAAGAGGTGTGAGGTCATCAGCGGGGGCCACAGTCAAGGTCAGGAACAGGCAGAAGTGAGGGGCCTTTGCTGATCTTTTCCTTGGAAGTTTTGTAGAAAGAGAAGAAGAAGCTTTAATACTCAGTGCCAACCCCTGGTCCGGCTTGTCAATACCCTGATGTGAACCCCTTGACTGTCTCCCAAGCGCACATGTGTGACAATATGTATATAGAGAGATATATATATAGATATATACATAAAAAATTGCATTAGATAGATAGTTATATGCATAATCATATCTAAATACAAACATGAAATTACATAGGTAGATAGCTAGGAGAAAGGCACTATATGAATGATGGAAAGTTAAACAGATAGGAAAGGCACTATATAATAGACAGCTTAAACATGGTGGTAAGTAATGTTAACAGACACACCGCGCAGGTGGCACAAAGTGCATAACCACGACGGATGTGCAGATTCTTTTTCTGCATTGATTCTTTGTATATATTTTTTTAATTGGATTATTTTTGACCAATCACAAAAGACACTAAAGTGATTTGAATGTGCTAAGTGTGAAAACTAAACTGTGAAGCTTGAATTGTGTTTTTGGAGAAAAAGTCAATCCGCTTGTTTTATAATCCCAGATTCTGTTGATGAGATGGAGGCGCCAGTTTGTGTCCCACTTTGACAGCCTCTAGGAGTTGCATTGAACTGCATGAATGCTCAGGAAGGCCGGCTTTGGGGGTCTCCACTGTTGAACCACTGTCACACTCCTCCCTTCTTTACGGGAATGCTGGTTGGCTAATCTGCTCAGTGATTCCCCCTTCAGACATTCGCTTTGAGGGTCTGGAGCTTTTGGTCACTCAGGATGGTAGACTTCCGTGTTTTCCATGCGGTTTTCTCCTTTCCTGTAAATTCCATACACTCCTTGTGGTTTAAATAAAAACTTCAAACCTACATAAGGCCTCAGTAGTCAGTGTGCTCCCCATCACGTTGCTTAGGTTGGCCCAGTAGCGCATCACTAAGTAGATATTTCTTTTTATTCTATTACAAAACTGGAAATAATTTCTGGAAAAAAATGAAAAGCAATCCCCAAATTTCTAACACAGCACACGAAGACATTTAAATAGTGATAGATAGGAAAGGCTCTTTATACAGTTATAGATAGATAGATAGATAGATAGATAGATAGATAGATAGATAGATAGATAGATAGATAGATAGATAGATAGATAGATAGATAGATAGATAGATAGATAGATAGATAGATAGATTAAATGTAAAAAACCTTTATTGAGATAAAAATTAAAACGCCTTCAACTCCACACGGTATGACTATGTAGCATTGCAAACATAAATCATCTTTTCATTATGCCATTTTTATGAACAATTTTCAAGGAGAATGATAACTATTCAATCGTTATAACACTCTGATCAGCAAATCTCTGGGATGAAGAGAGAAGAAAAATATCTATAGATGGATATGAAAGTCACTATAAAAGAGAGAAAGATAGACATGAAAGGCACTATAAAGAACAGATAGCTAGTGTCACGCATGTGCGCCCGTGTTCCACCGTCCTGGCGCTGGTGAGGTAAGCAGTTCCACCCCAGGACGAGAGGAGGCGCTGACAGCATTTTCTCTTACCACCCTTGCTGCAAAAGGCCGCCCAAGCACGACGCCTGGCCCCGCCCACAATGCTTCGTGAAGACTCCGCCCCTTCCCGTGCCGTCACTGCTGCCCAGGGAAGGTGTTGAAGTCCGTATTGGAGCAGTAGACGCGGAGGGCGGAGCTCCGACTGCGCCGCCTCCTCCACTTCTGAGCTGCGCGGCTCTTTTCTTTTTCTTTCTTATAATTGAAAGGGGAGACCAGAACGGTACCCCAGTCTTTTGCCTGCCTACATTATCCTGCTTTTCATGGCATTTTACAATAAACAGATGTATAGACTTTCACAATAAACGCAACCACTAAAACTTCCCACTGTAATAAACATTACAATAAAAAAATAACGAAATAATTCATCAACACATTTCTTTAAGGTAGAGCCGTTTAAATTAAGCATGGTTATGAATGCTGCAGTTTAGTGTAAATCAATTAATTATTAATTTTTTGAAAACAGATAATTCCTTTCCTGCGGTGGGTTGGCACCCTGCCTGGGATTTGTTCCTGCCTTGCGCCCTGTGTTGGCTGGGATTGGCTCCAGCAGACCCCCGTGACCCTGTGTTCGGATTCAGCGGGTTGGAAACTGGTTGGTTGGTTTAATTCCTTTCATAATAAGCATAATAATAATTTTTGTATATGATTTTATACCATATAGTTGTTTTTATGGTTGGAGGGGTCTCACCTCAATACTGTTTACAGGTACAGTGCACTTATTTCCACATTTGTAGAAGGTGAGTGCTGGCAGGTGAATTGACCAAATCAGAGTCCCATCTCAAATATGGCATTGTGGACTAAGTGTTGTGATTTTATAGCGCCTTTCACAGTCTCCCCTGTTCCCAGATGGTTCACAGATACGCTGCTCTTTATTGCCACACTTGTATGAGCTGAATGCTGGCAATCAAGGTCACACCATAAGTCTATTGTTGTGGACCAAAAATTATATAGTGCCTTTCATAGAGGGCCAAATCTCAGTGTTGTTGACTGGTGTGGTGCACTTATTCCCACATTTCCAGAAGGTGAGCGCTGGCAGGTGAAATGACTTAAATGAGGTCAAACTGGAAGTCTACTGTTGTGGACTAAGCCTTATGTTTTTTTATAGCGCCTTTTATAATGAGCCTGATCTCAGTATTGTTCACAGGTATGGTGCAAGGTGAGCACTGGCGGGTGAAATGAGTCACTCAAGGACACACCACAAGTCTGCTGTTGTGGAGCAAGCACTGTGACTTTACATAGTGCCCTTTGTAGTGCCACCCCCCGATTGATTTACAGATATAGCTCATGAGGACCATACTGGCAGGCGAAGTGACTCGATGATGGTCACCCTGCAAGTCTGCTGATGTGATTTGATATAGTGCCTTTCAGAGGCAGTGAAGGGCTCCACACAAAAATCAGCTGATTTGACCTGAAACTGGTGACCCTCACCCCAGTGCAGTCCTCAACTTTGGTCCCATCCACTGCAGGCTGGCTGGCATTTTACATTTCTGTAAGGTGAGGGCTGACCGGCAAGTCGAGGTCACACTGGACTTTATCAAGAATTCTGCAGTCCCAGGTGGTTCACACACACAGGACGCTGATCTGCACATTTCTACCTGCAGGTGGGTGCTGGCAGGTGATTTGACTCGACACTTGAGAGCCTCACGGCTTTACAGTCCATCAGCTCAGCCGCCAGGCCACCCGGCCCGCCAGGACTGTGTCTTCAAATTAATCGTTGCCTTTGCTATCTTGGTATTAAAGGTTGAAGAACAGCGAATGTACACCGTTGTGACATGACTGGGTTGGTTTTATTTCTGCTCTAGGGAAACATTCAATCATTCTTTGAACAATGCCATACGGGGCCTGGCAAAGTCATGAGGCTTAACACAAATGTGAAAGTCTCAAGTTAACATTTAGTCAGCTTTTAACGGGAGACTGATTTGACAGAAAAGCCATTATTACAGCCTTGCCATTGTGTTCAAGTATTAACTTAAAGCCTGCATATTGTGTTCACGTTTAATAGGAACAAAGGCGCCCTGCCTGGGAAGGAGGGCTGTGCTTTTTAGCTTTCATTTGGGCTACGCTGGTAACTGACTTGGTGAAAACAAATGGAAAACACGCAGACAGACAGACAGAGATACGAAAAACACTACATATGAAAGGCACTATAGACAGTAATAGACATATAGAAGGAGAATTCACTATACGATAGAGAGACAGATAGATATGACAGGCACTATATACAGTAACAGATATATAGATGGAGAATGCACTATACAATAGAGAGAGAGAGACAGATATGAAAGGCACTGTATAATACATTCATATTGTAAATAGATATTATGGGCACTATAGAATATATAGATAGATAGGAAAGGCACTATATAATTCATAGTCAATGCAGATAGATAGGAAAGGCACCATATAACAGATAAATAGATAGAGAATGCAATATATATTACATTATAAATAAATATTATAGGCACTATAGAATAAATAGATATTCTAGATAGATAACAAAAGGCACCATATAACAGATAAATAGATAGAGAATGCAATATATATTACATTATAAATAAATATTATAGGCACTATAGAATAAATAGATATTCTAGATAGATAACAAAAGGCGCCATATAACAGATAAATAGATAGAGAATGCAATATATATTACAGTACATTATAAATAAATATTATAGGCACTATAGAATAAATAGATATTGTAGATAGATAAGAAAGGCACCATAGATAAATATATAGAGAATGCACTACACAATAGATAGAGAGATATGAAAGGCACTATATAATAAATATACATATTGTAAATAAATGTTATAGGCACTATAGAATAAGAGACAGATATGAAAGGCACTATATAATATATATTGTAGATAGATAGGAAAGGCACCATATAATAGATAAATAGATAGAGAATACAATATATAATACTGTACATAGACATTGTAAAGTGTCCTGCGGTGGGTTGGCACCCTGCCCGGGATTGGTTCCTGCCTTGTGCCCTATGTTGGCTGGGATTGGCTCCAGCAGACCCCCGTGACTTTGTGTTGAGATTCAGCGGGTTGGAAAATGGATGGATGGATGGACATTGTAAATAAATATTATAGGTACCAAATAAAAGATAGATATTGTAGATAGATAGGAAAGACACTATATAATTCATAGTTAATGTAGATAGATAGGAAAGGCAGTATATAATAGATAAATAGATAGAGAATGCATTTTACAATAAGATATGAAAGGCACTATATAATATATAGATATTGTAAATAGATATTAGGCACTATAGAATAAATAGACAGATATGAAAGGCACTATATAATAAATAGAGAGATAGATATTAAAGGCATTATATAATATTTTGATATTGTAGATAGATAGGAAAGGCACAATATAACATAGTACAAACATATTGTAAATTGATATAGGCACTATAGAATAAACAGATATAAATGGCTCCCTATAATATATAGATATTGTAGATAGATGGGAAAGGCACTATATAATAAACAGATAGATATGAAAGCCACTATATGATTGATAGGTAGAATTTTTTAGAATTTTTTTATCAAATATTTTAAAATTATTACAAAATCAGGACAGTTTGTATTCAATTATCATGTGTTAAATGAGATATTACCTTAAAATATTAATTACAAATTACATATTTTAAGTAAATACTTAAAGTAATTAATGTCATTAAAAAGCTCATTCCCCAGCACTAGAAATGCCCTCCGCCTCTGCCCACTCCTTTCACTGCCCCTTTCCTTCACGCGACACATGGCGCACTGTAAATTTAACAGTACAGCATCAAACAGACATCATTACATCTTTTAGTAGTACTCGAGCTCTTATAGTCAGTCAGTCACTCACTCTCCAACCCGCTGAATCCCAACACAGGGTCACGGGGGTCTGCTGGAGCCAATCCCAGCCAGCACAGGACGCACGGCAGGAACAAACCCCGGGCAGGGTGCCAGCCCACCGCAGGCTCTTATAGTCTTCTAAATATATTTGACCGTTTAACTTTAACACAAACTCATTTACAGTTGTCTTTCAACAATGGCGCACAGCACCTCCTTCACTCTCCACACTGTTTTTAAATTCATCAGCATTTTCCATTATTTCATAATAAGCAAACATAACAAAAATGTTGGAAGACCACATCGTCTGGTAGAGTATCCGTCTTTTTGTTATTACAGCTTTTTAAAATGGCTAACTTTACTTGATCAAATAAATAATTTAAAAGCTGAAGTTGTGAGTTTCGTTTGCGTTGCATTTCTTTTTGCCAAGCGCATTCGTCCAGCAAGACACCTCATTTGTACTGATTGTGTTTTACTCCACCAGAGAGATTTCATTGCTCTGGGCAGCGGCAGTTAGCGGGACAGTCGGCAAGACCGCGCGACCCCTGCTTCAGTTCCTGCGCTCGCTTCCGCGCCACCTAGGCGTCCCGAGTCACGTGTCTCTGTTGACTCCCTGGAGGTTGAGCCGCGCGCGTGCATCAAGGGGATCGCAGAGAGAATTCTGGACAACAATGGTGTCGAGGTAAAAGTGGTCGGCCTTCTCGGCAAATTAGGCTGCCGAACTTAATTAATTAATTAATTAATTAATTTTAAAAAGTGCAATTTGACCGGAGTAGTAGTTGTCTCCAATATAGCAGATGCAATGGATGGCTCTTACTTACTGCCAAAGTTCTGCACGGGCTAACTTGGACCAGGCCCCCTTAGGCTACAGGAATCCTGAAATTAATCACGATGTATTAAGCAATTAATTGTCTTTTATTTGCGCAAAAAATAAAATAAAATCCTGTGCTAGACTGGCTGTTCCCGTCCTCTTTATCCCCTTTCCCGTTATCTCTGAGATGACAACTCTTGCGCCTGCAGCGATCAGCAGGGCCGAATAACGTCTGTCATCGAGTTCTTAAAGGAGTTCGTGAGCTCACATATAAACCCCTGGCACATATATTTCAAAAATGTTTGATCGGTTGAAGATATTCCTAAAGATGGGATGCTAGCAAATACTGTCTTATAAAAAGGGGGATCGGGCTGATCCAAGAAACTGCAAGCCAGTAAGCTTAACGTTAATCATAGGTAATTTAACGGAAGGAAAAATTAAGGAAAAGATAGAACGTTACATGGCAAGGACAGGAGTGTTAGCAAACACTTGGAATGGGATTCAACAAAGAAAGGTTGTTTGATCTTGTCTTCAGTTGTATAGAGATTTGATTTTCTCTTTAGGCTTGATATTGTCTAAGCCAAATGATCACTTCGAGAGATATCTTAAAATTTCATTTTACGGTATCTGGACATGCATTTTGGATATCTCAAGTTGAATCACAGATCTAAAAATGCATCTGTTTAAAGATATCTGAAACACATTTTATGATATGTCAAATAGATCTTAGGATATCTTGAAATGATACACTGTACATTTTGAGATCCCTGAAATGCAATTCGAGATATTTTGAAATAAGATCCTATGCATTTTGTGATATCACAAATACGTTTCGAGATACCTTAAAGTACATCCACAGACATTTTAAGATATCGGAAATACACTTCAGATATCTTAAAATAAGTTCCTGTGCATTTCAAGATATCTCAAATACCTTTGGAGATACCTCAACATCACTTACTGACAAATTTTCTTACTCTTTCAATGGGAATTCTGTCAGGTATGTCCAAATCTTTCTGAGAAATCTGGAATGCGCAGGAAATTATTTTAAGATATCTCAAAATGAATCTGAGATATCTCAAAATGAGTGGGAAGTTATTTTAAGATAAGATTTCAAGATTGAAATATCCTGAAATATAAGAAAATGTTTCTTTCTTAAATCATTTAAGATATCCTGAAATTCAATGCTATTTGAGATATCTAAAACACATTTGTAGATATCTCAAATTGATTTCATGATTTTGTAAAACAGGTCTATGCTCCACATGCACAGGCAAACTTTTTTTTTTCTTCCAATAACTTGTGATACCTTAGAACACATTTCAAGATATCTCAAATTTATTCCACAATATCTTGAATGCATTTTGAGAAATCTTCAAAAAAACATTGAATTATTTCAAGATATCTCAATAGCATTTTCAGATATCCACGGTACAATTTAAGACAGCTGAAATATATTTCCAGATATCTCAAAACAGCTTCCTGCTCATTTCAAGATATATTATAATAAACAGGAAGCCCCCTTGAAAGAACAAGAAGTCCTATTGAAAGAATGGGGAGTCCTAGTGCAAGAACAGGAAGTCCCATTGAAAGAACAGGAAGTCCCACTGAAAGAACAGGAAGTCCTATTGCAAGAACAGGAAGTCCTACTGAAAGAACAGGAAGTCCCACTGAAAGAATGGGGAGTCCTATTGCAAGAACAGGAAGTCCCACTGAAAGAACAGGAAGTCTGTTTTTTTTTTTTTTTTTTTTCACCTGTATTATTATCATTCTTTAATTTAATATTATTTATTGTATCAGTATGCTGCTGCTGAAGAATGTGAATTTCCCATTGGGATTAATAAAGTATCTATCTATCTATCTATCTATTGAAAGGATGGGAAGTCCTATTGCAAGAACAGGAAGTCCCATTGAAAGAACAAGAAGTCCTATTGAAAGGATGGGAAGTCCTATTGAAAGAATGGGGAGTCCTATTGCAAGAACAAGAAGTCCCACTGAAAGAACAGCAAGTCCCACTGAAAGAACAAGAAGTCCTATTGAAAGGATGGGAAGTCCTATTGAAAGAACATGAAGTCCCACTGAAAGAACAGTAAGTCCTATTGCAAGGACAGGAAGTCCTACTGAAAGAACATGAAGTCCTAGTGAAAGAACAGGAAGTCCCACTGAAAGAATGGGAAGTCCTATTGAAAGAACATGAAGTCCCACTGAAAGAACAGGAAGTCCCACTGAAAGAACAAGAAGTCCCATTGAAAGAACAGGAAGTCTCACTGAAAGAACAAGGAGTCCTATTGCAAGAACAGGAAGTCCCATTGAAAGAACAGGAAGTCTCACTGAAAGAACAAGAAGTCCTATTGCAAGAACAGGAAGTCCCACTGAAAGAATGAGAAGTCCTATTGAAAGAACAGGAAGTCCTACTGAAAGAACAGGAAGTCCCATTGAAAGAACAGGAAGTCTCACTGAAAGAACAAGAAGTCCTATTGCAAGAACAGGAAGTCCCATTGAAAGAACAGGAAGTCTCACTGAAAGAACAAGAAGTCCTATTGCAAGAACAGGAAGTCCCACTGAAAGAATGAGAAGTCCTATTGAAAGAACAGGAAGTCCTACTGAAAGAACAGGAAGTCCCACTGAAAGAACAAGAAGTCCTAGTGAAAGAACAAGAAGTCCCACTGAAAGAACAAGAAGTCCTATTGCAAGAACAGGAAGTCCTACTGAAAGAACAGGAAGTCCCATTGAAAGAACAGGAAGTCTCACTGAAAGAACAGGAAGTCTCACTGAAAGAACAGGAACTCATATTGCAAGAACAGGAAGTTCCACTGGAAGAGCAGGAAGTCACCTTGAAAGAACGGGTCATTTTACAGGAAGTGGTTTTGAGATATCTGGAAATGCTTGCATTGATAACATGTCAGTTTAAGATATTTAAATTTTCATTGGTGATATCCTGAAATGCACATGCAGTTATTTGGAGATGTCTGAAATTGTATTTGAGATATCTTGTAATGCATCTGACGAATCTCAAAATGAATTGCAGAATCTTAAAATGTAAAGGGAATTGTTTTAAGGTCTCTCAAAACGAGTTTCCAATATCTTCAAAAGTAAATGACTTCTAAAGATATCTGAAATTCATTTTGAGAGATCTCTAAATGTTTACTTGGCTTGCTGTGATTGTGATATGTGGGGCTGTGGTCCTGAGAAACAGAAAAGAAGTTCACCCGCCTGATGTCTGCTGATTTACACACCATAAGAGAATGGGAAACAAAAATGAAAGAAAGAAAGTAACGTTAACATAACAAATGGAAAAATACAATAAAAGACGTTAGTCTCGCGGGGTCAGACTTGATTCTCATAGAAGAACCCACGTCTGGGGAGAACCCATTAACAAGCTGCAAAGGCTCCGCCCACAGGGCTTTTCCTAAAGCACCCAGGTTAACGAGAGCACTCCTTAAAGTGCACCATATATGCACAAAGGGGGCATCGCTGGTGCTACTGAAGGGGCTTGCAATCTGGACACCTAGGAGGGACCCACTTCCCCCAGGTGTTGAACCCTGATTGGATGCTGTTACCTGCTGGGTGGCATTTATGAAAAGAACACCCACTTCACACACCTTAAAATATGCAGAATGTGTACAAAGGGATGTCATTTGTGCCAGCTCCAGACACCAAGGGGGAACCCCCCCCCCCAGGTTGTCGAAGTTTAATAATACAGACTACTTGTTATGGATAATAAGGGACCCCAAAGGGGCTTTGACCAGAACTGACAGGGCACCTGATTTAAAACTGAAATGAGCAGTGAAAGACCCTGGAGCCCGTAGTTTGCAAGTGTGGACACTAGAGGGTGGCACCACCCTAACAGGATGTCTGTGTCCATCTGGTAACCCAAGCCACTAAATGCAGACAAACGGTCATTCAGTCCACCTGTGCACTTCAGCTTTCACAGTCCCCAGAAGAGCACCCCCTGCAGGTTCAGGATGGTAAATGCAGTTCTGCGCACTCATTTTAAACCTGTTTGTACGACGTGTGCCCGCAGCTGATTCCTGTCGTTGGTTATCACACAGAGGTTTCATTCTTTAAGAAGGCCCAAAGCCGAAGCTCTGCTTGATGCTTGTTTACCTCCATGCTGCTGGATCTTCCTTATAGTTTATCAATAACCCGCACAGCATGGAACCCAAAAAGGAAGGTGAGAATGTCAACACTGTTGTTATTTATTGACAAATTAAATGAGGCGCCTTATCCCTGAGTCCTTATCCGGCACCTCCAGCAGCCCCGTTGCAGGATTATTTAATTGCGCCTCGTGTTTTGTTTCGATTATTTTACAACACCGGGGCTGCGATGTTTTCTTGACTTTCTGAGTACCTGATTAACAATTAGCAACTGCTCACTGTGTGTTATTCCTCCCCAGACTGCCTGAAATTAAAACCTTTCACAATAACGTATGCTAATGGCATAATGATAATAATTAAGCAATACATTTATTCATTTGGAGGAAACTGTGCTGGGGAGTCTAAATTAGGATGCCAGCATGTCTTGTGGATTTAGACTTTAGGAAATTGAGACAGTAGAATAATCCAGAAGTAAGGTATGCCATCTTATCCAAAGCTCAAACTGTGTGGCACGTCATTGTGTGGCACAACGGCGAGCACCGCTGCCTGCTTTCATTTCCCTCTGGACTTTGCACGTTCTACTCATGTCAATCTAACATCATTTTCTAACCCGCTCAATCCAGTCCAGGGTAACTGGGTGGGGCCTCTCCCAGCTGGCATAGGTGCACAAGGCAGAAACAAACCCTGGACAGGGCGCCAGTCCATCGCAGGGCAAACACACACTCAGGCCATTTTAGCAATGCCAATGCACCTAACCTGCATGTCTGTGGACTGTGCGAGGAAACTCACACAGGCACGGGGAGAACATGCAAACTCCATGAAGGGAGGACCCGGGACAGAAATCTGCAAGGCAGATAAAGGAACACTTGCGCATCTAAACTGGCACCGAGGTAATGAACTGGCATTCCATCCAGGATGGGTTCCTGCCTTGCAAGCACTTGAAGTAGCCTGGATTGTGTTACTTTAACGCTTCAGAAAAAGCCATAGCAGCTGAAATGAGCCATACTGTACAGAGCCTCTACAGGTCAGGGTGACTAATTCTGCATTATTGGGTTTGTATATAGCGCCTTTCACTGTGAAGCCATCCTGAAGCATCTCAATGGTAAAATTAATTCTAAAAAAAAAATAACAAAATCAGTTTAAATCTGCAATTAAACACCAGCCATTGGAATAAATGAAACAGAATCCCTATAGGTCAGAGTGACTGATTCTGCATTATTGGGTTTGTATATAGTGCCTTTCACTTTGAAACTACCCTGAAGCATCTTGCATGGTAATATTAATTCTAAGAAAGTATCAAAATCAGTTTTCATATTTCTTTCATTAAAGCATGTGCTCTTGGAATGAAGGATAGTCATTATAGTTCAGGGTGACTGATTCTGCATTATTAGCTTGTATATAGCGCCTTTCACTGTGAAGCCATCCTGAAGCATCTCTAATTTTAATACTAATTCTAATAAATAAAAAAAACATTTTTCCTATTTCTATCATTAAAGCACCAGCTGTTGAAATTAATGATAGTCATTATAAGTGCTGAATCTGCATTATTGTGTTTGTATTTAGTGCCTTTCAATATGAAGACACCCTGAAGCCTCTTGCATGGCATTGTTAATTCTAACAAAATAACAAAAATGGCTGGGATTGGCTCCAGCAAACCCCCGTGACCCCCTGTAGTTAGGATAAAGCGGATTGGATAATGGATGGATGGATGTTTTCCTATATCTATCATTAAAGCACTAGCATTTAGAATAAATGAAATAGAGTCACTATAGGTCGGGGTGACTGATTCTGCATTATTGGGTTTGTATATAGCGCCTTTTTTCTATGAAACCATCCTGAAGCATCTTGCATGGTAACAGTGATTCTAATAAAACATCAAAATTAGTTTTCATATTTTTATCATTAAAGCACCAGCTATTAAAATGAATGATACAGAGTCATTATAGGTCAGAGAGGATGATTGTGCATTATTTAGTTTGTATATAGTGCCTTTCACTATGAAACCATACGGAAGCATCTTGCTTATACTTCTAATTCTGATAAATAAATAAAATAATTTTTCCTATTTATATCATTAAAGCACCATCTGTTGAAATGAATGATATAGAGTCACTCTAGGTCAGGGTGACTGACTCTGCATTATAGGGTTTGTATATAGCACCTTTCACTGTGGCACCATCCTGAAGCATTTAGCATAGTAATAGCATTAGCTATTGATATTATTAAGATACCAGCAGTTGAAACGAAAGATACAGAGTCACTACAAGTCAAGGTAAGTGATTCTGCATTTTTGGGGTTGAATATAGCGCCTTTTACTATGAAATCCATCCATCATCCAACCCGCTATATCCTAACTACAGGGTCACAGGGTCCTGTTGAAGCCAATCCCAGGCAACACAGGGCACAAGGCAGGAAACAAACCACAGGCAGGGCGCCCACGCACACACACTAGGGACAATTTAGGATCACCAACGCACCTAACCTGCATGTCTTTGGACTGTGGGATGAAACCCAGGCAGACACGGGGAGAACATGCAAACTCCACGCAGGGAGGACCCGGGAAGCGAACCCATGTCTCCTTACTGCGAGGCAGCAGCGTTACCGCTGCGCCGCCTTACTATGAAATCATCTGGGAGAATTCTGTATGGTAGCCCTAGGCTCATATAATATTCCCCTTAATAATGTTTACTGGTTCCTTATGTCAGTGTTTCTGTAATGTGATTGAGTGGGCGAGAGGACAGGCGGGGCTCGTACTCGGATAAGAGAATAACTACATGGAGATTTTGGAAAAAAAAAAAGAGTTTGGGTTTTACGTTGTTGCGGAGCTCCGGGTGGGGTACACGCGAGAACCTGTTGGACGCGAAGACAGGAAGAAGCCGTCGTCGAAAAAGCGGGAGAGGTCAGATTAGTACCACGGGCGAACTAGCTGAGTTGGCCTGCGAAGAGGCACGGGATACTTTGGATTGCGCACCAGGTGACCAGAGGAAAGCCTGGCAGCTCCTCTGGCAACGAAGATGAACAGCAAGTTTCACCCCATTTGGACTGACAAGCTCCATTTTGCTTGCAGCGTTTTGCCGTGAGCCTGCCTGCCTGCCTGCAGGGCAACTCCATCGTTTTTCCACGGCGTGGAAGTGCTGTGTTTGGACAATCCATCCATCCATTATCCAACCCGCTATATCTTAACTACAGGGTGACGGGGGTCTGCTGGAGCCAATCCGAGCCAACACAGGGCGCAAGGCAGGAAACAAACCGCGCGCGCCAGTGTTTGGACAATGGACACTGACATTCACTCCGCTTACTTGTGAGTACTGTGACCTTTTATGTTGGCTCGTTAGAGTGAACGGGCATTAACGTCTTTGGCCACCACGTTCCCGAGCGTCGAGTAGGCCTGCTACGAGGTGGGTTTGTGTTAATATTATTTTTATTTTGGTGGCCGCTGGCTTGTGTGCGGGCCCCTAAAGTTGTTAAGTTAAAGTGAGGTTTTAGTGATTAAGTTTGTTCACATTATAGATTTAGTTGTTGTGTTTTCTTTAACAGGGGGGTGTTTTAAGTGCTGGTAAAAGCAAAGAGTTAAAAGTACATTTGTAAGGTTTAAGTACACTGCCGGCTGCACGGTGGCGCAGTGGGTAGCGCTGCTGCCTCGCAGTTGGGAGACCTGGGGACCTGTGTTCGCTTCCCGGGTCCTCCCTGCGTGGAGTTTGCATGTTCTCCCCGTGTATGCGTGGGTTTCCTCCGGGTGCTTCGGTTTCAGGGTAGGTGGATGGCGATTCTAAATTGTCCGTAGTGTGTGTTTGTGTGTGTCCTGCGGTGGGTTGGCACCCTGCCCGGGATTGGTTCCCTGCCTTGTGCCCTGTGTTGGCTGGGATTGGCTCCAGCAGACCCCCGTGACCCTGTGTTCGGATTCAGCGGGTTGGAAAATGGATGGATGGAAGTACACTGCCTGAACCTGTAGGTATCTGTTGTGAATGGTAAATATACTGCAATTTGTGTGTGTTTGTCTAATTTCTGTAATCTATAATTTGTGGGAATTTTGATTGAACATAACTATAAAGTTTTTTTTTTTTTAGATATTTTTCCAATTTTGTTATATTTTGGGAACATATTTGTATTGTGAATTGTGTTACAAGTTATTAATTGTGAAACAGCTTGCAGTAAGTATTGGTTAAGGGATTCTAATTTATCCTCTGAAAACACGTGTTTAAAATTAAAGGGGTTTTCATAAATCAGCTCAGGGAAATAGAGTTTATGAACTTAGGGCACTGTCCTATGGCTAAAGGGTAAAGAAAGCTTCACACTAATTCTAATAAAATCACAAATTGAGTTATTATTATTAAAGCAGCAGCAGTTGAAATGAATGATACAGAGTCGGTGCAGTTCAGTTTGACTGATCCTGTGTTATCGGGCTTTCATGTAGCGCCTTTCACTGTGACTCAGTCACGAAGCATCTTTTATGGTGATATGAATTCTAATAAAAAATTAAAGAGTTTCTGTCATTAAAGCACTAGAATCTGAAGTGACTGATATGGAGTCATTCCACTGTAGGTTAGGGTCGGATTCAGCATTAATATAGAATGTAGAGCCACCCTAAGGTGCTACATGTCAGTTCACCAAAGCAGACTCAGTCACACTCACCTTGTAGTTTTTTGCCTGGTGATCTTAATTCTGATAATAAAAACACATTTTCATGTCACCGGTGGGTCACAGGGGTGCTGTCCTTAGTTTGTGAGTGGGTCACCTTTTGCCATTGTTGCCCCATCACTGGGTTGTGACCTGGGTTACTGCTGGTGGGTCGTAGGTTACCATCCTTGGTTTGTGGGTCATGGTGGGCTACCTAAGCCAATGTTTATTAATTGAATTGAATTGTTTTATTGTACACAACGAGATTCAATGTGCAACTCCTCCACAAAAAAACAATAATCTTCCCATAAAATGACAAAAATAGCACAATAAAACAATACAATTCTACAATATGAAAACATAAGCACAATGTCCACAAACATAAAGTGCAAAGTGCTCTACCGGGAACACTTCATGGACTGATTGAGTGCGTTTGTAGCTCTCAGGATGAAGCTGTTTCTGAGCCTCGAGGTCCATGCAGGAAAAGCCCTTCAGCGTTTGCCACACGGGAGAAGTTCAAGCAGACTGTGGCACAGCCGACTGGAGCCCATGAAGATGCTGCTGGCCTTCCAGACTGGTGCTGCACCCCAACAATCCTCTCTACCCTTTCCGATCAGCAGTTGTGATACCACACACATACATACACACACACACACATGCACCTACATACAGACACACACACACCTACAGACATGCAGACACACACACACAGACATACATACATACACACGCCTATAGACATGCAAATACACATACACACACATACTGTACATACACATACACACATGCACCTACATACACACATGCATCACACACACCTATAGACACACAGACACACACACGTATACACACACACGCACCTACATACACACATAGAGACACACACACACCTACAGAAACACACACACACACCCACACACATACACACACCTACAGACATGCAGATACGCATACACACACACATACTGTACATACACACACACACGCACACATACACACACACACACCTACAGACACGCAGACACACACACACGCACACATATACACACACACACACACACCTACAGACATACAGACACACACATACACCCACTCATATACACACACACATATGCACCTACATACAGTACACACATGCACACACACACCTATAGACACACACACACACACACACACGTACACATGTATGCACACACACATACATACACACACACACACACCTACATGCACACACACCTACAGACATGCAGACACACACATACACACACGTATATACACACACACATGCACACACATAATGTACATACACACACACACATGCACCTACATACACACATACAGACGCACACACACCTACAGACACGCAGACACACACACACGCATACACATACTGTACATACACACACATGCACCTACATACACACATGCAGACACACACACACATACATACACGCACATACACACACCTACAGACACACATACAGACACATGCAGACACACACATACAGACACACACACATACACACACCTACATACACACATACAGACACGCAGACACACATACACACACACATACAGACACACATATAGTCACACACACACACACATACACGTACACTCTCTTGGTGGTGCTGCGGTTGTTGCTGGTCAGCTGCTCCTGCCGAGAGCGGCCTGCTTAACTCCAACAATCTCAAGCAAACCCGCCATTGCTGTGCCTTCTTCAGCAATGCTGAGGTGTTACTTGTCCATGAAAGGTCCCCGCTGATTCATATTGAGCACTGAGACCCAATGCGGGTTGGTATTGTTGGTTCAAGTGGGCAGTAGTGGGTCACCAAAGCGATGGCCAGTGTTGCGTGATAATGTTTCACCGTTTGTTTAACCAAGATGGACCCCTGATTTTGCTTGTTTCTTCAAGGGGGCAGTTTGCAATTGCAGCTGGTGGGCCTTCCGTGAACATAAAAAAGGCAAAACTGAGATGTGGGACCATCGTGATTTAGAACAGGAGTTCTTAACCTGAGGTCTGTGGACCCCTAGGAGGTCCATGGATGAGTTTCAGGGGGTCTGTGAGGGTCACATAAAAAGGAACATTTATATTCACTACACAGCTTGGTACTGTTGATTTAGAGTAGATCTCGTAGTAATGGTAGTAGATAACGTAGTAGTAGAAGATCTGTTTGAATTTTTGAGTTTCATAATTAAATGAGTGGCCATTACTTTTGTGCTTTTTTTAGATTCTTTACTTTAAAGTTTAATATCACTTTGTGTTTGTCATATTTGTATGAGACAATCAAATCTCAATAAATAAAGTCCATTCTGTTCATTGCATGCCAAGTTGTGTTTAAATGAATATTTCTGGGGTCCACACCTTTCATCAAATACTTAAAGGGGTCCGCGACTCAACAAGAGGCTAAGAATCACTTGCTTAGAAAGACGGGTGTGAGGAAGACGGTGCAGGTTGAAAATGTAAGAATTAGCCACGTGGACCCTCCAAGAGTCAGGACACCTCTGAGACCCTGTGAAATAACAATGATAATAATAATGACGATAATAATGAAAGATTTATTACTGTGACTGGTTTTGGCGACTTGTCGGACATCATTACCTTCTGGTCATCCTATGGCCCTTGGCTGGAAGTCGAGTTGCCTTCACTTGATTGGCCGTAAATCGGCGTCTGACACTACGCTGTCACGTTTCACAATACGTGAATCTGTTTGCTTATCTTTTTATTTGATTTCCTCTGAGTCTCTTCCTCTGTAGTCATTCAGGTAGCAGGCTGCACTCTGGCTGAAGTGGCTTACGGCCCTCGTGGTAAACTCTGCAAGCAGCAAGAAGCCCCTGCTTATCAATAAGCTGCCACTACAATAATAATTGAACATAATCAGAAATCATCTGAGAACTGTAACGGATGTTTAGATTCTTCTTCCCACAATGAGACTGATAATTTTATGATCATAGCGAGTCCCACCGCTACACTCCTGTCACCCCAGGCGCCATTTGAGGAAGCACCGAGCGTATCCAGTCTCTGTGTGGCTCAATGATTGGCCGCTCTGTTGTTCATTTTTGTGCCGTCGCTTTGTAGGGACGTGAGGACTGCTGGGATATTTGACACGTTGAGCTTCCTCAGCCTTTTTTTCTTTTTTTTTTTTTTTAATGGATGATTGCTTGGATTTATTTTCACAGTGGGAATCGTCATGATCATTCAGACAGAAAGATCCAATAATGGAAATGTAATTTGCTAACTTTAATGTGATATACAATATTCATCCTCTTAGTCTTCACCAATTAGATTAGAGGAGAAGAAGAAACATTTTTGATGTTAATCCAATTACCAAATTGTAAGTCAACAAACACAATTAAGTATATTAAAATGGAGCCAGACATGAAATATGTCTATAACAATATAAAACGTAATGCTATTACAAATATACCCAGTAAATGAAAGAGTGGCCTCTCTGTATCTCTAAACAAAATAAACACTTAATGATTTATAAACGGGATGTGCGCAAGTAGCACTGCCGCCTCACAGTATCAAGACCAGGGGCTCGGGACCGCCCTGTGTGGAGCTTACGTGTTCTCCCTGTGTGTCTCCAAAACAGGCCAGTTAGGCGAAATCTGGTGATCCTACATTGGGCTCGGGGTGAGTGTGTGTGACTGGGGTGTGTGTGTGTGATTGTGTGTGTGTGTGTGATTGGGGTGTGTGTACGTGTGTGATTGGGGTGTGTGTGTGTGTTGGACCTGCGACCAGGATTTGTTCCTGTCCTGTGCCCAATGCTAGCTGGGATGGGCTCCAGCAGACCCCCACGACCCCATTCAGGACTAAGCAGCAGGTCTGTCTTACCAGCATCATAAGCCCCCTGGGCAAAGTAGTGTTCTAGGTCCCCTGTTTTGATAGCAGAGCAGAAACCTACATAGGCATCAGAAACACTGTGGGCCCCTTACACTCCTGGGACCCCTAGCCAGTGCCCGTTGTGCCCACACGTAAAGACGGCCCTGCTACGCATGTTTGAAAATGACGACGTTTATTAGAATCTTCTCAAAGCTGTGACCCCGGCATTCAAAGCCCACATTCCACTCCATAAGGAGGCACAGTGGTGCTGTGGTCAGTGCTGCCGACTTATAAGTCCTGGGTTCAAATCCCATGCCTGGTTGCTGTGTAGTTGTGGCACCCTACTGCATCCTGATTCAACAACAACGTCAACAGTTACAGTGATCCCTCGCTATATCGCGCTTCGCCTTTCGCGGCTTCACTCCATCGCGGATTTTATATGTAAGCATATTTAAATATATATCGCGGATTTTTTGCTGGTTCGCGGGTTTCTGCGGACAATGGGTCTTTTAATTTCTGGTACATGCTTCCTCAGTTGGTTTGCCCAGTTGATTTCATACAAGGGACGCTATTGGAAGATGGCAGAGAAGCTACCCGGCTTACTTTTCTCTCTCTCTCTCTTACGCTGACTTTCTCTGATCCTGACGTAGGGGGATTGAGCAGGGGGGCTGTTCGCACACCTAGACGATACGGACGCTCGTCTAAAAATGCTGAAAGATTATCTTCACGTTGCTATCTTTTGTGCAGCTGCTTCCTGAAACGACATGCTGCACGGTGCTTCGCATACTTAAAAGCTCGAAGGGCACGTATTGATTCTTGATTGAAAAACAAACTCTGTCTCTCTCTCTCTCTCTCTTTGTCTGCTCCTGACGGAGGGGGTGTGAGCTGCCGCCTTCAACAGCTTTGTGCCGCGGTGCTTCGCATACTTAAAAGCCAAACAGCCCTATTGATTTGTTTGCTAGAGATTGTTTTCTCTATCTATGTGACATTCTGTGCTCCTGACACGCACTCCTTTGAAGTGGAAGATATGTTTGCATTATTTTAATTGTGAGACGGAACTGTCATCTCTGTCTTGTCATGGAGCACAGTTTAAACTTTTGAAAAAGAGACAAATGTTTGTTTGCAGTGTTTGAATAACGTTCCTGTCTCTCTACATCCTCCTGTGTTTCTGCGCAAATCTGTGACCCAAGCATGACAATATAAAAATAACCATATAAACATATGGTTTCTACTTCGCAGATTTTCTTATTTCGCGGGTGGCTCTGGAACGCAACCCCCGCGATGGAGGAGGGATTACTGTATTACTATTGCTCATACTAAGAAAGGAGCTCAAAGTGCTTTATTAGACGTCAAGAGAAACTTACAAGAAAAGACAAAAAAGTAAATAAGATTAGGTAAGAATAACAAAGACGTCACAAAGAAAAAAGAAATCCACAGTAACTACATACAGTAACCACAAGAGGGCACCACTGAGTCCCAAACCCAAGACACAAGAATGCCCAACATGTTACTGGGATAAAATAAAAGATATTTATTTATCCAAAGCACTTCTCCACAATCAGCTTTCCAAAGATTAGCCACACATATCTATCTATCTATCTATCTATCTATCTATCTATCTATCTATCTATCTATCTATCTATCTATCTATCTATCTATCTATCTATCTATCTATCTATCTATCTATCTATCTATCTATCTATTATATAGTACCTTTCACTCTATCTATCTATCTATCTATCTATCTATCTATCTATCTATCTATCTATCTATCTATCTATCTATCTATCTATCTATCTATCTATCTATCTATCTATCTATCTATCTAGGTGAGGTGGATTGTAAATTGTAAATTGCTCTCTGATATATGTATGTTCACCCTGAAATGGGCTGGCTTGGTCCTGATGCATGCTGGGATAGGCTCTCTATATAACAAAATCACCTCAGGCACAATTGTTCTCCTTTTCTTTCCCCGTCCTCCTCCTCTCCCAAATCCAAGTCACACCGGACAGTTTGCCCGCCCAGCATGGGGCACACAAACTCGCATCATGCCAAAGTAAAGTCAGCAGTTAACCTCATGTGATCCCAAGCCATCTAATTATCAAACACGTTCATAGTCGTAAATAGTGTGTGGTTTAGCACAAGAGCAGAGGGATTTCTAGTATTTCATATAAAACCAAATGCCTTTGGCAACATAAAACAAATGCATTTTCAATTATTAATTCATAACCATGTTTTTATGTGCTTATTTCTGTGAACCAGCCCATGAGACAGTGAAGTGCATCATGTTATCTACTGACTTGTCCCCCAGGGTCTGCAAATTTAACCTTTATGCCTTTAATGAGTTACAGAAAGAATAAGAAAGAAGCTGGAATACGTGTGGATGTCGACATTGATACTGGAACGAGTTTTTATATTCCCAGTGTGAAAACAACATAGACAGATAAAAGCTTGAAGTCCCAGCCGGGATGCCCCACTTAATCCTGTGGAAAAGGACAAGTTCATTACAAATTAAGAAACATCTATACAGTGTGTGTGTGTGTACCCTATATATATCTATAGGGTATTATTTTAGGTGGCCATCTGATTCAGCTGTTCCTCTAACTGTTGGACTACTATAGCTGGGTCCACCTATTTGGTCATTTTCCAAGGTGATAATCCTGCCGACTACGCCAATGTAAAGCAAACATAGAGAGCAGATAAAGGGTTGGGGTACCACTGGTAACCCTGTTTAATGTCCAGAGCTGACAAAAAGGAATAAAAAAAGTAGTTAAATCATTGGTATTGATGTGGTGCAAAAAAAAAGAGTGTTCAGACCTCCATTAGAGAAAGCTCTGCTCTGTCCATACGGTGATACCAGTGTTTGAAAGGAAGGAAGACAGAAGGGGTAGAGGTGGAGATGAGGCACAGGAAGTGATGTCAGTTGCCCTCCAGCAAGACCTCCTCAATTCTAGGAAAAATGGAAATTGCACGACTTGGTGTGTCACATCAGTCGCCTCCCCCGTAACATTTTTTAGATGAACCCAAAACCATGTAACTCTACCTAAGCACATGTGTCTGATTATTTACTGTATATCTATAGTAGCAGGGCAAAACTTTTTGGATGTTGCCACTGCCCCACTTTTTTGCTTTACCAGCACATAGCATGCCATAGGCTTTTGAATAAGACCAAGATCAAAGTTGTAGCTCCAGTGGTTCCAATTAATCAAGTGGCAGATGCCCATCACCCTTAGCATTTTATATATATTTGTTCTACCCATCTAAGACAGGTTGAAACCTATGTAATCAACGCAGATCTTGGCATATTCAGCGCTAACATTTGCAGCTCACCATCTATTGGAATGTATCTTGTTACACATTTAGTAATACAATGCATTGCATTTTACATTTCCACTAATGGAGTGTCACAAACATTTATATAATAAAGTGCATTTCATTTTTCATTCCAACAGATGGCATATCGCAGTAATTAACACTGCCTTAACAAAGCTCATTACCAAATGGCATATAACAGAAACATATGCATTGCTTTTTTCGTTTCAACAGATGGTGCATCACAGACATTAATAGTAATAAAATACATTGCATTTTTCATTCCAACAGATGGTACATCACAACCAATTGTTGTAATAAAATGCATTGCATTTTTCATTCCATTAGATGGTGCACCACAAACATTTGTAGTAATAAAATGCATTTGATTTTTTATTCCAATGGATGGCACATCAGAAATATTAGCACTGCTATTACAAATCCCATTCCAATAGGTTTATAACAGAGAGATATGAATTGCTTTTTTCATTTCAACAGATGGTGCATAACAATCATTTGTACTAATAAAATGCATTTCATTATTAATTCCAACAGATGGCATGTCGCAGACATTAAAAGTGCTTTTACAAAACCATACCAAATGGCATATAACAGGAACATATGCATTGCGTTTTTGTTATTTCAACAGATGGCGTATCACAACCATTTGTAATAATAAAATGCATTTCATTTTTCATTCCAACAGATGGCACATCTTAAAATATTAGCAGTGCTTTTACAAATCTCATAGCAAATGGCATATAACAGACATAAGAATTATAGTCTTTATTTCAACAGATGGTGCATAACAATCATTTGTAGTAATAAAATGTATTGCGTTTTTCATTTCAACAGATCGCACATCACAACCATTAGCACTAACTTTATGGGTCACATACCAAACAGTATACAATGTAGTCATAGACACTGGAAGGACACACACACACTTCTACTTTTATTATGGTGGATAATTTAATAAATTAATAGGCCTACTGCTGCTACTTGAAATATGGACTCCAAGTTCACATTAACATCAAATTAACCTTCTGGATCATTGGTAGTGTTTTAGGATTCTTTAGGACAGATAAAACTGTTGCATAACAGGATTTACAGTACATGCAAATACAGGGCAATGTTATAAAGAATCTAACTGACAGAAAGAAACAAGACCAAGTACAGTGCCATAAAAATAACGTCTGCCCAGCTGTGATTTGGTTATGAAACGAGCGCCACTGTGTCTCTGTGATGGAGGTGGCTGCTGGAATTTATAACATCATGACACTGATTCACTTGGTGAGCCTGAATGTTTCAAATACTGGCAACTCACAGCAAAAAGAATGTGTTAGATCTGAGTCACCTACACTGCCATCCACACACACACACACACACACACACACACACGCATGTGCACACACATGAACACACACATACACACAATCCGCAGAGAGTCAAATGCAATCCAATGCGTAGATACAATTTTTAGAGTTTCATTTAAAAAACACAGCAGCCTACATGTTAGGAGGAACGTCATAATAATACTGCAGCCCCAGTGGGACACCTCAGTTAATAATTCAAAATGTGCCTTAGAACTCCTTAAGGCGACGTGATCTGTGCTCACGGACACGGCTTTGAACGGCTCTGTGCTGCTTTAACAGGGAATACAAAAATATGAGGGTCCAGTAAGCATCCAGTCAGCATTAACAGATTGTAAAATCAATCCCCAAACAAGCTTTATTTTCTATAGTGCCTTTACAAAGCAAGTGAAAGACACAAACAAAGACGTTCACTGAAGGTACAGGACGTAAATCTACACCAGCAGTTGTTCTGCTTATCACTGTCGCCTGAATGTTACAGACGCTATATGAGACAGATAGATAGATAGATGTGTAAGGCACTATATAACAGATAGATATATAATACATTTTACATTATCTATCTATCTGTTATATAATACATTTTACATTATCTATCTATTATATAGTGCCTTATCTATCTATGTTATATAATACATTTTACATTATCTATCTAACATAGATAGATAAGGCACTATATAATAGATAGATAATGTAAAATGTATTATATAACAGATAGATAGATACGGCACTATATAATAGATAGATAGATGTGTAAGGCACTATATAACAGATAGATAGATAATGAAAAATGTGTTATATAACAGATAAGGCACTATATAATAGATAGACGTGTAAGGCACTATATAACAGATAGACAGATAGATAGATAATGTAAAATGTATTATATAACAGATAGATAAGGCACTATATAATAGATAGATAGATGTGTAAGGCTCTATATAACAGATAGATAGAAAAATTTAAAATGTATTATATAACAGATAGATAAGGCACTATATAATAGATAGATGTGTAAGGCACTATATAACAGATAGATAATGTAAAATGTATTATATAACATAGATACATAAGGCACTATATAATAGATAGATAGATAGATAGATAGATAGATAGATAGATAGATAGATAGATAGATAGATAGATAGATAGATAGATAGATAGATAGATAGATAGATAGATAGATAAAGCACTATTATACTGACTAAGGACAAGGCAGTGAGGATTTGACGTAAGAATCAGTAGATAGACGTAGTTAAAACAAATTGAGATCAAAGTTAGAAAATCAGCCTATCACATCACAAAACCACTAACATATTGTAACTGGTAAACCAAAACAGAAGCTAAGTTCAAAATACCAGGAAAGAAGAATTCAAAGAGTTTAATTGCAAGCAATTCGTGGGTTATCTGTCAATTTAATCTGCAGAAGCAATCCTTGTGCCAATCTACTGTACATGTGGTCACATTGAAGACATCACAAACTAAAGATGCCATCCCACAGAAAAAATAAACTTTTTAGTAATGTAATGAAATGGAAAATTATGAAAAATGAAGATATATTTGTTTTTTATGACCAGTAAATATTCAATTAAAAGAATACCACAAAAAACTCTAATAACATTTATCTATTATATAGTGCCTCATCTATCTATCCGTTATATAATTCATTTTACATTATCTATCTGTTAGATAGATAGGTAGATGTGTAAGGCAGTATCTATCTATCTATCTATCTATCTATCTATCTATCTATCTATCTATCTATCTATCTATCTATCTATCTATCTATCTATCTATTATATAGTGCCTTTCACACTATCTATCTATCTATCTATCTATCTATCTATCTATCTATCTATCTATCTATCTATCTATCTATCTATCTATCTATCTATTATATAGTGCCTTTCACACTATCTATCTATCTATCTATCTATCTATCTATCTATCTATCTATCTATCTATCTATCTATCTATCTATCTATCTATCTATCTATCTATCTAAATTTGTTTTGAGCCAATTCATCTTTTTTCTTTTCTTATTAGAAATGATAATAAAACTCATCTGCGTGTCTTCAGTCAGGTAACAACTGGCGTTGTGGGCGCAGTCTAACTGATCAGAGGTGTCTGGTGGGCTGGTGAGAATCGCACCGAGCAGGTTGTTCGAATCACGAGATTCTTACATTTCTGTGCCTGTATAAAGTACCCCCACACACCCATACAACTTTTCAGCTTTTCTTGGTTGAAAACATCGGATCCTAGTGCACTTAAATAAGCTTTTTGGACCCCGGTACTCGGTGTCAAAATGAAAGCAGATCTCCACCTGCCGGTCCAAACACAAAATGATGTTCTTCACTGGTCTGCTCCAAATTTTCATTCCATTCTCCAGACTCAGTCGGACCCTCACAGTGTTTAGGGAGTGGCTGCATATCATAGCTGCAGTGGAAGTACCAACACGGATCGATTGCCCATCCACATCAGGGCAGACCACTTTAAAGTCACCCATCAAGCTAGTGTTCTATGGAGAAAGCCCAGAAGGACATGGTGGGCAAACTACACAGAGCTGGAGATTTACAGTAAACCCAAATAGGAGGAAAGGCATTTCCAGGCAGCCTCAAGTGTATAAGCTATGCGTGGCATTTCACGTGGCACTACATGTTGATTGAACTGTAATGCGGACCCACAGTGGTGGACTTTGGGACCCCGAAGACTGAGCTGTTACGTGGCCCCCCTTACCGCCAGTAATGAGGTCTGGGTTGCCACTGTTATCTTCTGTTCCACGGCAGATCATCACAAATGATTGTTTTGGCTACCTTACTAACCTTTTCATTTTTATCATGCCTGTTATTTTGTATTGAATCACACTCTTGTTATTAATATTTTCTAAAATCCCCCGTCATTCAGTAGACACCCGCCATTTTTAATCAATGAGGACTAAAGTCATTTCTGGGACCCCTGTGGGATGAGGGGCCCTTCAGCTTACACTTAATTATTTTCTTGGTAGATTCACCCCTGGGGTGTTCAACATTCTTCTCCTAATGGAGGAATGTAATAAAGGGGGGGGGGGGGTCACCCTGACAGTAAACTGTGATGTCAATTTAGAACACATGGAGGGTGAGGAGCAAATGTGCTCTCTCTGCTCTCTCACTGCTAGAAACGTAAAGTTCTTCTTAGCCAAATATGCGCCTTACCTGTGTGTGTAAAGAATGAGATAGATAGATAGATAGATAGATAGATAGATAGATAGATAGATAGATAGATAGATAGATAGATAGATAGTTTATTAATCCCAAGGGGAAATTCACATACTCTAGCAGCAGCATACTGATAAAAAACAATATTAAACTAAAGAGTGATAACAATGCAGGTATAACAGACAGACAATAACTTTGTATAATGTTAATGTTTACCCCCCCGGGTGGAATTGAAGAGTCACATAGTGTGGTGGAGGAACGATCTCCTCAGTCTGTCAGTGGAGCAGGACGGTGACAGCAGTCTGTCGCTGAAGCTTCTCCTCTGTCTGGAGATGATCCTGCTTAGTGGATGCAGTGGATTCTCCATGATTGACAGGAGTCTGCCCAGCGCCCGTCGCTCTGCCACGGATGTCAAACCATCCAGCTCCATGCCTACAATAGAGCCTGCCTTCCTCACCAGTTTGTCCGGGCGTGATGTGTTCCTCTTCTTTATGCTGCCTCCCCAGCACACCACCACGTAGAAGAGGGCGCTCGCCACAACCGTCTGATAGAACATCTGCAGCATCTTATTGCAGATGTTGAAGGATGCCAGCCTTCTAAGGAAGTATAGCCGGCTCTGTCCTCACTTGCACAGAGCATCAGTATTGGCAGTCCAGTCTAATTTATCATCCAGCTGCACTCCCAGGTATTTATAGGTCTGCATCCTCTGCACACAGTCACCTCTGATGATCACGGGGTCCATGAGGGTCCTGGGTCTCCTAAAATCCACCACCAGCTCCTTGGTTTTGCTGGTGTTCAGGTGTAGGTGGTTTGAGTCGCACCATTTAACAAAGTCCTTGATGAGGTTCCTATACTCCTCCTCCTGCCCACTCCTGATGCAGCCCACGATAGCAGTGTCGTCAGTGAACTTTTGCACATGGCAGGACTCCGAGTTATATTGGAAGTCCGATGTATATAGGCTGAACAGGACTGGAGAAAGTACAGTCCCCTGCGGCGCTCCTGTGCTGCTGACCACAATGTCAGACCTGCAGTTCCCAAGACGCACATACTGAGGTCTGTCTGTAAGATAGTCCACGGTCCATGCCACCAGGTATGAATCTGCTCCCATCTCTGTCAGCTTGTCCCTAAGGAGCAGAGGTTGGATGGTGTTGAAGGCGCCAGAGAAGTCCAGAAACATAATTCTTACAGCACCACTGCCTCTGTCCAAGATTTGTAAATCTCACTCTGAAGGAGTCACCAGCCATGAACCTCACCGCACGTCACTGATGGGAACTGAAGTGCAGGCCACAAGGGGGCACCGTCAGGGGGAGGACTACCCTGCTTCCCAAATAACCCGGACGTACACCCCACAAGTCATGCTGGGTCACCAGAACTTACTTCTGGGGTCGAGTATAAAAGTCCTACAACTCTTTGTGTACTGAAGAGCTTCCTGGCTTCCCCTTCCTTTCCGGTGATGTGTGTGATTTGAGGTGCCAGGCCTTCCCCGGGCATATGCATATCAATTCACCGTGAGACTTGGGAATGAGAGGGTGGCTGGGAAGATTTCACCGATGGGCACAAGCAGCAGCCTGCATGTTTCCTGTCCCTTACCAAACCCACCGCAGTGAAAGGACGGCCTTCATGTCACAAGTCATCCTGAGGACACCAACGGAATTTCAGGCTGCACGCCATCTCTTTTGATTCCTGTGAAGTCATCTGCTTGTTTGTTGTTCGACTATAATGACTGCCTGTTGTTATAAAATGTATGTAATGTAGCAGGCTGCCTTCGATAAGAATCAGGAAAAAGAGAGAGAGAGAGACACGGCTCTTTGGATATTTCCCTGCTGTTAAATAAATAATGGCGCTACAAGGTTAGACGAGGCGCACCGGAGCCACATGGGAGATAAGAGAGCTGTGTTTATCACAGAGGAAAGATAAGAAAAAAAGAAAAAATGGCAGTCCAAAATGATAATTACTGTCCTGTTAGAACTGCACTGGAGGAATTGAAGAGTGGCGCCCCCTGGTGTACACAAGGCGTGAACTGTATTGATTATTATTATTATTATTACTCACAAAAGCATGGTGACATTCTACAGCACTCAGCCTAAATGACAACATCACCCACTTACACCAGTAGACTCGGGGACGATTTGTACCCTCAGACTGCTAAACAGTCAGTCTTTAAATATATATCGTGTATATTATTGTGATTAACAAAAGTATATCAGAAATTGAAATGTGTGGTGCCCAGCGGGCATCCATGCCCGGCCGGGACGCCCAGGAGGAGTGGAGGAGGGCTTGTGCCTCATCCAGGACACGAGGGGGCGTCCTCCCTGGTGGCTTTGGGGACCACGGGTACGGAGCTTGGAAGCTCAACCCTGTAGGGGCCCGTGGTCACCGCCAGGGGGCACCCCGATGCCTTGGGAGCGTTGGCCCTCAGTACTTCCGCCACACCGGGAAGTGCTGGGCGGAAGAGACTTAAGGACACCCGGTGGACTTCCGGCTTCACCATGGGAGCTTCCGCCACACAGGGGTGTGGCTACGGAGACCCCGAGGATGCACCTGGAGCCCATCCGGGGCATATAAAAGGGGCCGCCTCCCTCCAGTCAGCGCGAGAGTCGGGAGGAAGAAGACGAAGCGTGTTGGAGAGGAGTGGAGGCGGACCAGAGAGAGAGAAAGGCATTGTTGTTGTGGCCAGGACTTGAAGGGGTGATTGGTGCTTTGGCACTGGGTTTGTACACTAGTACTGTAAATAACTTGTAAATAAACGTGTGTTGGGTGACATGAACGTGTCTGCCTGTCTGTGTCCGAGCCAGTCTCCACAAATGTTAGAACAATCTGGAGGAGAACAGGCCATTCAGCCCCACAAAGCTCACCAGTCCTGTTCACTTCATAATATCAAGTTGAGTTTTGAGGGTCCCTAAAGTCCTGCTGCCCACCACATCAACTTGGTCACTTATTAGTGTCTGTGGCTCTCTGTGTGGAGAAAAACTTCCTAATGTTTGTGTGAAATTTCCCCTTCACAAGTTTCCAACTGTGTCCCCATGTTCTTGATGACCTCATTTTAAAATAACAGTCTTGATCCACTGGACTGATTGCCTTCATCATTTTGCACACTTCAGTAAGGTCTCCTCTTCATCTCCTTAAGGCTCAGCTCTTTTAATTTTTCGTCATAACTCATCCCCTGTAGCACTGGACTCACCCTAGTCACTCTTCTCTGGACCTTCTCTAGTGCTGTTATGTCCTTTTTGTAGCCTGGAGACCCAAACTGCACCCAGGACTCCAGATGAGGCCTCACCAGTGTGTTATAAAGCTTGAGCAGAACCTCCTGTGACTTGTACTCCACACATCAAGGCGCTTTATAACCTGACATTCTGTTCCCCTTCTTAATGTCTTCTGAACACTGATGGGAAGTCGATATCTTAGAATCCACTATGACTCCTAAGTCCTTCTCATAAGGTGGACTCTCGATTTTCAGACCTCCCATTGTATATTCTGACCTCACATTTTTACTTTCTATGTGTAATTCTTTACATTTACTGACATTAATTGTCATCTGCCACAACTTTGCCCAAGCCTTTCTGCTGTCCAAGTCCCGTAATCAGCCTAGTTGCTCTTCTCCGGACCTTTTCTTGTGCTGCTATGTCCTTTTTGTAGCCTGGAGATCCAAACTGCACCCAGTACTCCAGATGAGGCCTCACCAGTGTGTTATAAAGACTTGAGCTGAACCTCCTGTGACTTGTACTCCACACATCAAGGCACTATATAACCTGACATTCTGTTGGCCTTCTTAATGGCTTCTGAACACTGTCTGACAGTTGATAGTGTCGAGTCCTCTACTACTCCTAAGTCCTTCCCATGAGGCATTTTTTTCAGACCTCCCATTGTGTATTCAAGCCTCACATTTTTACTTCCTACATGTAATTCTTTACACTTCATGACATCAAATTTCATCTGCCACAAATTTGCCCAGGCCTGTATGCTATCAAGGTCCCTCTGTGATGATTCAATGAATTCTCAATTATCTGCCAGTCCACCCAGCTTGGTATCATCTGCAAACTTCACCATCTTGTTATTTAAATTCCAATCCAAATCATTAATCAGGTCAGGTCTGGTCTGGGGGCATGCACTGGTACAGCATGTTGCCACACCCACCCCACGACGAAACAGCTCGGGATCCTGGTTGGCAACCCCCCCCAGGCAGACACGCAGTCCAGTCCCACCCTCCGATAATGACCCTCTATCTGCCGCAGCCAGGCGTTACATGGGTGTCCCTTTGGCCTGGTCCAGTCACTCAGGTCCTTAACAATGAGCCGGATCACCCTCGGGTAATCGCGCCACATGGCCGCAGTGCCGTAACTGACAGTCCCTCACAATGCAGGTCATGTGCCTCATTTGGGACTCCGTGAGCAACACAAAGTCAAACCAGCGGTACCCAAGGACCCTCTGATGAGACACATACTACTGAAGGAGTCCAGTCTTCATCTCAGGTCACTGGATAGCGTCCATGTCTCACAAACAGGGAGCACCAAGACTCCATAGACTTGGACCTTCGTCCTTTTGTTGAGATATTGGGAGCGCCACACGCGCCTTTCCAGCGACCTCATGACCACCCATGCTCTTCCAATCCGTCTACTGACTTCATAGGAAGAGTCACCAGAGTCACATGAATGTCACTGCCAAGGTAAGTAAACCTCTCAATGACGAGGTTGACACTCTCTCCGCAGACAGACACACTGCTGATGGCCGTGCCTAAGAGATCACTAAAGGCCCGGCTCTCTGGTTTTTATCAGGACCCTCACAAGGCCAGATCTTCAGTCTCTCGAGAGCCCCCATCAGAGCTTCCATTGACTCCACTAAGATCAATGTCAAGATCAGTGAGTCTCTCTTCACTAACAGATGCCCCACAGCCGCTGGACCCCACGACCTGCACACCCAGTGCAATTGAACAGAGTAGGAGCAGAACAGACCCCTGACAGACCCCACAATCAACTGGGAAGAACGCAGAAGTTCTGCCTCCACTCCGCACAGCACTCACAGTACCAGTGTACAGACCGGCCATGAAATCCAGCTACCTCGAGGGGGGATAGTTATATCTATTAATAATAGTGACCTCTGCTGGACACCACTCGTAACTTCACCTAATTCTCATAAGGTTCCTCACTCCATCACCCTCTTCTTCCTGTGTCTGAGCCAATTGTGCCCGCCACACCATGAACGCCCACTTCTTTTAGTTTGATGCCCACCCTTCTCATCCAATGCCTTCTGAAAGAGCAGATCAATAATCTCACATGCGCCACTCTCATGGTATTCTTTTCCTCATAGAATTCCAGCATGTTGGTAAAACACGACCTCCCTCTTCTGAAAGGAGAATTCAGCTTTGGATTTTTAATAAATTTACAGACCTTTCTGCAGACATGTTGTCACTTTGTCATTTTGGGTTATGGAGTATCGACTGATGGGCAAAAATGGCAAACTCAATAAAGTGTGGGCAAGGTGAAGGGGTCCGAATATTCTTGTGAGGGGGTCTAAATGTTAAGACGAGAGCTTTAAGGGGTGCCGCTATGTCACCAGTGTTATCTGTGACAGTGTCCCCTCTCCTAATGGTGTGTGTCCTTACACTGTGGACACTTGGAAGGTTTACTTTAACGTCGATGAGTCTGCTGTGCACGTAAATCGCTGTGAGGTCTCATCAGATTTTTGTTTCTTTGTTTAATTAATTTTAAAAGATTTAAAGAATTCTGTGAGGAGACAAAAAAAAAAAACCAAGCATTGACCCCCAAACCTTCAGCCCCCCCAGACCCTCTAAAGGTGCCTTCCTTCAAGACAGGATTAAGGGTCTCCACCACCACAGCAGACACGACGCAGAAACCAATCCAGGACAAATACGCCACCAGTGCCAGCTTCAAGGAAAACCCCCCGCCATGGCATTGGGAAGAAGGAAAAAGCTCTAAAAGGAAGCCATTAGAAATTGACAATAATTACTGCAATTAAAATATTAAATGTGTCTTATACAGCATATTATGCACTTATTAAAAACTGATGGCACCATTAGCACACATGGCACGTGAAATTCTGGTTTTGCTTCTAATTTGGGGGGAAAAGAGCTTCAGTACCAACTAATTAGGCCTCTTATCACAGTCCGTGACATCACCCGTCGTCTCGTGATCGATTAATTCTGTGATTTCCAAAATTAGAAAGGGCTCTTTGGCTGAGAATAGCAGTTGACAGTCAAACGCGCTTGTTAGAGCATCCGAAGGGTGCCAAGGAAAAGTAAAAGAGGGGAAGAGACCACCGCATCAGATACTTGAAAAAGTGCAGAGGCACCCAAAGGGGTCTAGAGTGGAAAAGCTTGGGGGGCAATTATTAAAATAATACCAACTGTCGAACCCTCGGAATCGACACGACTGTCCTGTTAGATTGTTTTATATTATTTTAACATAACGGTGAAGCACAATTCAACAAGAGAGACTGGCAGAAAACTGGCTTTTTACAGAAGCTGTTTAAATAGATACATAGACAGATAGATTGGAAAGGCACTATATAATTAATACAAGCAGAGGAGCTAAATAAGATCAATGCAAAATGTACTAATAAGAAAGGTACTATATAGTTTAATGCCTAGTTGAACAAGACAGATAAATATATATATATGAAAGGCACTAGATACACATATAAACAGGTGTGAAAGGCACTATATAATAGATAGATATATAGAAAAGACGCTTTATATAATTGGTTGATGGACATGAAAGGAGCAAAATAAGATCAAAGTAAAATTTACTATATAAGAAGAGTACTATATAGTCTAATGCCTAGTATAATAAGACAGATAAATATATATATATATGAAAGACACTATATAGGAAAGATAGATGGATTTATAAATATGAAAGGCACTATATAATACTTAGATATGAAAGATATGAAATTAGATAGGTGTGAAAGGAACTATTTAATAGATAGATAGATATGAAAGGCACTATATAACATAGATAGATTGATTTGAAATGCACTAATTAGGATAGATAGATATATAGATAGATAAATAGATATGAAAGGCGCTAATTAAGATAGAGAGATAGATTTAAAAGGCACTATATAACAGATAGACAGATTTGAAAGGCACTAATTAGGATAGATAGATATGAAAGGCACTAATTAAGATAGATAGATAGATTTGAAAGGCACTATATAACAGATTTGAAAGGCACTGATTAGGATAGATAGATAGAGAGATAGATTTGAAAGGCACTATATAACAGATAGTTTGATTTGAAAGGCACTAATTAGGATAGATAGATAGATAGATAGATAGATAGATAGATAGATAGATAGATAGATAGATAGATATGAAAGGCACTAATTAAGATAGATAGATAGATTTGAAAGGCACTATATAACAGATTTGAAAGGCACTAATTAGGATAGATAGATATATAGATAGATAGAGAGATATGAAAGACACTATATAACAGATAGATAGATTTGAAAGGCACTATATAACAGATAGATAGTTTGATTTGAAAGGCACTAATTAGGATAGATAGAGAGATAGATAGATATGAAAGGCACTAATTAAGATAGATAGAGAGATATGAAAGACACTATATAACAGATAGATAGATTTGAAAGGCACTATATAACAGATAGATAGATAGTTTGATTTGAAAGGCACTAATTAGGATAGATAGAGAGATATGAAAGACACTATATAACAGATAGATAGATTTGAAAGGCACTATATAACAGATAGATAGATAGTTTGATTTGAAAGGCACTAATTAGGATAGATAGATATGAAAGACGCTATATAACAGATAGATTTGAAAGGCACTAATTAGGATAGATAGATAGATTTGAAAGGCACTATATACCAGATGGATAGATAGATTTGAAAGACACTATATAACAGATAGATCGATAGATATCAAAGGCACCATATCATTCACAGATAGATTGAAAGAACTTTATTTGGCTTTTTTACATTATCTAGCTATATAAATGAACATGTATACATATCCACATGAACACACACAAAAATGATTAAAAAATTTAAAAGGAAAGAAAACATCTGCCTTGGCATTCACAGTCCCAGTGTGCCCCCCAGTTGTGTTTCTTGACCCACTTGTGCTGAACGATTCATTGGCTGCAAGTCCTCTGTGTTGGTGTGTCTCAGAGAAGCGTTGTTCATAATGGCACTCAGTTTTGTTTTCATTCTCTCCTCCCCAGCAACCACCAGAGGGTCCAAAGTATGTCCCATAATTGAGCCTGCCTTTTTAATTAGCTTGTCGATTCGGTGGTCCTCTCCTGAAGTGATGTTAGCAGCCCAGCACTCCGCACTGGCCATCACAAAGTTGTAGAAGACACGAAGGATGTCACATGTCACATTAATTAATTGGAGTCTCCTAAGCAAATCAAGCCTTCTCTGCCCCCTTTCTTCTCTAGCTCCCATGTGTTGTGAGACCAGTCTAATCTGTCATTGATGTGGACCCCCAAGTTCTTATAGCAGTGGACCACCTCCACATCTCCCTAATTATCGTGACTGTGTGTAGTGGCTCTTTTGTGTGCTGAAATGTTAAAAGGATAATGTTAGATTTGTTTGCTTAGCAGATGCTTTAACCCAAAGTGACTTACAAAGGAAGTTGACATTTAAAAGTCTAAAAGAAAATGTGTGCCCAGTCGTGACACTGATATACTGCCAACAACAGACAAATGAGTTAGATCTGCATAGGTGGGTTTTACCTGTTATTTGACTGGGGTGGTGGGGGGTCTTTCCTTTTTTCATCCATTGGTGTGATTGTTCTGTCTTTTGTTACTGAACTCCATCACGTTTGCTTCAGTGGTCTCCTGTGTCTATGTTTAAATTTGTGGTTCCCCTTCAGACTTCAGTTATTTCTCGATGTCTATAAACAACTGAACATTCTTTGTGTTGTATACCCCCCTTACCTTACAGCTCCAGCCCAGACATATTTGTACAGGTGGTCTCCATGAGGTTGTCGGGATTTGCTCAGGGCATATCGTTAGATACAGACATACCAGGTGTTTAAATTGGGCACTAAAATGTACTTTATATTTTAATGATCCTGATCCTTGTCTTTGGTTGCTGGTTTAGCTGCTCCCCAGCTTCCTCGGGCCTTTGAGTCACATCATGTGAATTGTTCCTTAGAGTCATTCATTTATTTCTCATTTACTCAAATTGACTTCATCCATCTCTGACGTCCTGCGTCGCTTTGATATAAATTGTAGCCGCCTCGCTTCCTTTTATTCTGGCAGCCAGGGCACTGGCATGCTCTCATGCTCTCAATTTCGAAATGGCACCGGTGCCGAGGAGATTTCACAAAGGTGACAGCTGTGTAGGTTCTGGGGCTGGTGCAACGGGAAACACTCGTATGGGAAGGAGCATCGGAATGATGGGTGGGTGGGCAGGTGGGTGGAGGGCCTGGTCAGTCAGAAATCAGAGGGCGAGGGGCATCTGCTCAAACTCTCACTCTTTACTTTCACTTAATAGCTTCAGGTACGGCATACAAGGTCCTGTAATGTCACTGAAAACAGAAGGTCATTCAATCTGACATATGGGGTCAACAGGAACAAAAATGTGATGAGACACAACGTGTGCTGGCTGAAAGGAGTACACCGAGCGGGGGGTCTGGGGGGGCCGGGTGATCAGAGTCATAGATGGGGGAGAAAATCTATCTATCTATCTATCTATCTATCTATCTATCTATCTATCTATCTATCTATCTATCTATCTATCTATCTATCTATCTATCTACAGTGCATCCAGAAAGTATTCACAGCGCATCACTTTTTCCACATTTTGTTATGTTACAGCCTTATTCCAAAATGGATTAAATTCATTTTTTTCCTCAGAATTTTCCACACAACACCCCATAATGACAACGTGAAAAAAAGTTTACTTGAGGTTTTTGCAAATTTATTAAAAATAAAAAAACTGTGAAATCCCATGTCCATAAGTGTTCACAGCCTTTGCTCAATACTTTGTCGATGCCCCTTTGGCAGCAATTCCAGCCTCAAGTCTTTTTGAATATGATGCACAAGCTTGGCACACCTATCCTTGGCCAGTTGCGCCCATTCCTCTTTGCAGCACCTCTCAAGCTCCATCAGGTTGGATGGGAAGCGTCGGTGCACAGCCATTTTAAGATCTCTCCAGAGATGTTCAATCAGATTCAAGTCTGGGCTCTGGCTGGGCCACTCAAGGACATTCACAGAGTTGTCCTGAAGCCACTCCTTTGATATCTTGGCTGTGTGCTTAGGGTCGTTGTCCTGCTGAAAGATGAACCGTCGCCCCAGTCTGAGGTCAAGAGAGCTCTGGAGCAGGTTTTCATCCAGGATGTCTCTGTACATTGCTGCAGTCATCTTTCCCTTTATCCTGACTAGTCTCCCAGTTCCTGCCGCTGAAAAACATCCCCACAGCATGATGCTGCCACCACCGATGCTTCACTGTAGGGATGGTGCCTGGTTTCCTCCCAAACGTGACGCCTGGCATTCACACCAAAGAGTTCAATCTTTGTCTCATCAGACCAGGAATTTTCTTTCTCATGGTCTGAGAGTCCTTCAGGTGCCTTTTGGCAAACTCCAGGCGGGCTGCCATGTGCCTTTTACTAAGGAGTGGCTTCCGTCTGGCCACTCTACCATACAGGCCTGATTGGTGGATTGCTGCAGAGATGGTTGTCCTTCTGGAAGGTTCTCCTCTCTCTACAGAGGACCTCTGGAGCTCTGACAGACTGACCACGGGGTTCTTGGTCACCTCCCTGACTAAGGCCCTTCTCCCCCGATCACTCAGTTTAGATGGCCGGCCATCTCTAGGAAGAGTCCTGGTGGTTTCGAACTTCTTCCACTTACGGATGATGGAGGCCACTGTGCTCATTGGGACCTTCAAAGCAGCAGAAATTTTTCTGTAACCTTCCCCAGATTTGTGCCTCGAGACAATCCTGTCTCGGAGGTCTACAGACAATTCCTTTGACTTCATGCTTGGTTTGTGCTCTGACATGAACTGTCAACTGCGGGACCTTATATAGACAGGTGTGTGCCTTTCCAAATCATGTCCAGTCAACTGAATTTACCACAGGTGGACTCCAATGAAGCTGCAGAAACATCTCACGGATGATCAGGGGAAACAGGAGGCACCTGAGCTCAATTTGGAGCTTCATGGCAAAGGCTGTGAATACTTATGTACATGTGCTTTCTCAATTGTTTTATTTTTAATAAATTTGCAAAAATCTCAAGTACTGTAAACTTTTTTCACGTTGTCATTATGGGGTGTTGTGTGTAGAATTCTGAGGAAAAAAATGAATTTAATCCATTTTGGAATAAGGCTGTAACATAACAAAATGTGGAAAAAGTGATGTGCTGGGAATACTTTCCGGATGCACTCTATCTATCTATCTATCTATCTATCTATCTATCTATCTATCTATCTATCTATCTATCTATCTATCTATCTATCTATCTATCACTAAAATGAAGCTCTGAGAGCGCCATGTTACAGTAATGTGTTTTTATCAGTTTATTAAAGTGCTCCACCGTATCAGCCTGGTGAATTTCTATCGGTCAGCTATTCCAGATTTGAGGAGCCTAACAGCAGAAGGCCGCCCGCCCGCCCGCCCGCCTCAGCACTTCTTTTAAGTTTAGCTCTTGGAATTCTAAGCAGACCCTCATTTGAAGATCTAAGGTTGTGATGTGGAGTGTGAGGTGAGAGACATTCTCAGATATAGGATGGAGCAGATTATTGAAGGCTTTGTAAACCATCAGCAGGATTTTAAAGTCAATTCTAAATGAACGTAGAAGGAGATATGCAGGCCGAGTGACTTTATTAATATGTGCCTCGAATTTTAAGGGACTATCGAGAATAACACCTACAGTAAGCTCTTCACCTGGTAGGAAGAAGAGATTAGAGAGTTATCAATAGTCAGTGTTGCACATGTTCATTGAACAAGCTCATTTTTCTAATAACGGTAATAACGTAACGTATTTGCAAGTGAAGAACTTGAACATGAGCGAGTTCAGTTTTAGGTGAAATTCTGGATCAGATTTAGGTCCAGATTAAACATTTTGGCTTACCCTGTAATGTAGGGGTGGAGCTGAATCCGAATACAGTATTCAGATAAGCACAAATAGTGGATTTTTACAAATATGTATTTCATATGAGTGTTTTGCCAGGGCAGTATGGTGGTGCAGTGGTGGCGCCGCTGCCTAGCAGTAAGGAGACCTGCGGTTTGCTTCCCGGGTCCTCCCTGCGTGGAGTTTGCATGTTCTCCCCGTGTCTGCTTGAGTTTCCTCCCACAGTCCAAAGACATGCAGGTCAAGTGCATTGGCGATCCTAAATTGTCCCTGGCTGCGGTGGGTTGGCACCCTGCCCGGGATTGGTTCATGCCTTGTGCCCTGTGTTGGCTGGGATTGGCTCCAGCAGAACCCCGTGACCCTGTGTTCGGATTCAGCGGGTTGGAAAATGGATGAATGGATGAAATTGTCCCTGCTGTGTGCGTCCTGCGGTGGGCTGGCGCCCTGCCCGGGGTTTGTTCCTGCCTTGTGCCCTGTGTTGGCTGGGATTGGCTCCAGCAGACTCCTGTGTTAGGATATAGTGGGTTGGATAATGGATGGATGTTTTGCCATCTATTTTTATTCGGAAAAAATAACGTAAAACAGCAGAGCTCATTAAAATGGCTGTCGTGTTTAACATGGCGCACTCATCTTGAGCTGTCGTTTATTTTTAATGACACGTATTGTTTAGATTAGACATCTTAAGGAAATCTTAGTGTCGTCATATATTTTGTCTGTGTGCAGTATCTGTTATTTTGTATTATTACATCAACAGTGAGATACAGGAGAGTGGATTCAAGAACATTACTGGGGAGGAAAAGAACGTTTTGAACGTTGTTCCTGATCCCTTGTAATGTTCTGAGAAGAAGTCTTGAAAAGAAAAAACATAAGCCACAGAGCCGGCCTGGGTTTCCATCAGCCTACCCAGAGGAGGCTTACCCTAAATCAGCCATCCATCCAACTGCTACCTGCAGGCTGCAGGTTCTTCTCCTGTCATCATCCCCACAGCCCTGGTAGCCATCGATCATCAAATCATGTGCCAGTGTCATCACTGCCACAGCACTCCGTAATGAATGCTGACACGGCGTTTGTGCCAACTTTGCACAAGCAGTAGGGGGTGGAAATAAAAATGCCAGCCAAAGAAGACAAAGTGACAATTTTGGAGTCTTTTTGTTTTGGACTGAACTGTCATTGCTCTTTGCTTCGCCATTCTAATGATGTGCTGTGTTTTGTTGTCAGGAGGAGGACACCACACAGCATTTGATTATTCAAATTATGTTCATCTTCTTTATAAATATCCTGAATAGCATCCCATGTAGGCACGTGTGGCTTTCAGCGCAATGACACGTGTGTGTCAACAATGCCAGCGGTGATGCGGTTTCTTCCGTCTATGTGGCACTCCATTGTAAGATTGGCTGCCCACTGCACTTTGCATTTCCGCTCGGTTTTTATTCTTCCTGTGGTATTCCATCTGTGACCCGCTGAGCTCTTTACCTCCTTCACAACAATAATTTATCAATTCTAACACAAATGTTTCAAAATTGTTCCAAACATTTTAATAATTGATCTAATAATGGAAACAATTAATTAGACTAATAGCCCGAGAGAGAAATGAAAACCTGCAGATCCCACTGGCTCCTGAATTTCACAAGTTAGGAAATGTGCCCCTGGCATAAGCTTCAGGTGCATTCGAGGGCTGGGCAAGCACCCTGGCACTCAGCGGACAGAGTTCAGAAGGTACAGTGCCCTCCATAATATCCATCCATCCATTTTCCAACCTGCTGAATCCGAACACAGGGACGCTGGGCCAATCCCAGCCAACACAGGGCACAAGGCAGGAACCAATCCCGGGCAGGGTGCCAACCCACCGCAGGACACACACAAACACACCCACACACTAGGGCCAATTTAGAATCGCCAATGCACCTAACCTGCATGTCTTTGGACTGTGGGAGGAAACTCACGCAGACACGGGGGAGAACATGCAAACTCTACACAGGGAGGACCCGGGAAGTGAACCCAGACGGGTCTCCTAACTGCGAGGCAGCAGCGCTACCCACTGCGCCGCCGTGCCACCCCCCCTCCATAATATGTGGGACGCAAAGACACATTTTTACTTGATGTCCCCCTCCGCTCCACAGTTTAAAATTACAAATCAAACATTAAAGTGCATACTGCAGCCTTATCATTTAAGGGGATTTGCAGACATTTCGGTCACATGACACTCGTTCTACAGGCCCCCCCCCCCATTTCCGGGCACCATAATGTTATATAGAGCCGTTGTCGTATTTAGTTCTTTGTCGCGTATCCCTGACATACAATGACTGCCTGATGTCTGCGATTCCCAGTGCTGATGGTCTTCACTGGTGACCTCTCATGTAGCCATCTGCAGCTCTTGCTTGTTTTGGGGGGCTTGTCCCCTTAAGTTTTCTTTCAGTATATGGAAGGCCTGCTCAGTTGGATTGAAATCAGGTGACTGGCTTGGCCATTCCAGAATTTTCCATTTTTTAGCTTTGATAAACTCCTATGTGGCCTCAGCAGTACGTTAGGCTCATCATCTTGTTGTAGGATGAATGGCCGATGAGTTTGGAGTCATTTACTGTAACTTGAGCAGATCAGATGTTTCTGTACACCTCAGAATTCATTGTGCCATCAGCAGTTCCATCATCAAGTGTGCCCAGGACCTGTGGCAGCCATACATGCCCAAGCCATAACACCCCCAGCACCGCCATGGGTAACAGATGAGGTGGTCTGCTTTGGATCTCCGGTTCACACTTTACTCTTGCCATCACTCTGATGAGGTTCATCTTTGTCTCGTCTGTCCACAAGACCTTTTCCCAGAATTCTGCAGGCTCTTTGAAGTTCTTTATCACCAACTGTAACCTGGCCATCCTGTCTTTGTGGTCTCCATCTTGCAGTGTCTCCTCTGTATTTCTGTTCGTGACGTCATCTGCTGATAGTCGTCTTTGACACACACACACACACATTGGCCCCCTGAAGACTGTTTGTGATCTGTCGCACAGGCATTTGGGGGCTTTTTCATGGTGAGGATTCTTCTGTCGTCAGCAGTGGAGGTCTTCCTTGGCCTACCAGTCCCTTTGCTATTACTGAGCCCACCAGTGTGTTCTTTTCTTCTTCATGATATTCCAGACAGTTGATTTCGATCATCCTCAGGTTTTCCTGATGTCTCAGATGGTTTTATTCTTGTTTCTCAGCCTCCTAATGGCTTCTTTGAAGTTCATTGGCACAGCTCTTGTCCTCGTGTTGAACAATGGCGACTACAGACTCCAAATGGTAGAAGCAAGCCGAGGTGTCTTATGAAGCACTCTGATGAGGTTCATCTTTGTCTTGTTGGTCCGCAAGACCTTTTTTCTCAAACTGTAATCTGGCCATCCTGTTTGTGTGGTTTGCACTTTGCAGTGTTTCCTCTATGCTTCTGTTCATGACGTCTTCTGCTGATAGTCATCTTTGACACACACACACATGTTGGCCCCCAGAAGACTGTTTCTGATCTGTCGGACAGGCATTTGTGGGGTTTTTCTTTACCATGGTGAGGATTCTTCTGTCATCAGCTGTGGAGGTCTTCCTTGGCCTACCAGTCCCTTTGTGATTATTAAGCCCACCAGTGTGTTCTTTTCTTCTTCATGATATTCCAAACAGTTGATTTCTGTCATTCTCAGGTTTCACTGATGTCTCCAATGGTTTTATTCTCGTGTTTCAACCTCTTAATGGCTTCTTTGACTTTCATTAGCACAGCTCTTGTCCTCACGTTGAGCAATGGCGACTACAGACTCCAAAGGGTAGAAGCAAGCCGAGGTGTCTTATGAATCATTGGAACCCACCTGAGGAATCACAAACACTTGGGACACCAATTGTCCCAAACATGATGGTGCCCTGAAATGGGGGGACTGTGTAGAAAAAGTGTTGTGTGACTGAAATGTCTGCAAATCCCCCTAAATGAAAATCTGCAGTGTGCACTTTAATTACAAGTCTGAATTGTTTAATCTGTAACTTTAAACTGTGGAGCTGAGGGGGACATCAATCAAAAAAAGGTATTTGTCCCAAACAGTATAGAAGATGCTGTAGGTTCTTGAACCTTCTCAATTTATTTTTGGCTTGTAGGAGTCAAAGATTATTTCACCAGAATTGGGCAAAAGGCTGAAAACAGGCCTGAGCAGGACTCTTGTCCATCACAAAGACCACCCTAACTCACACACCCACACACTTTTCTTCACTGAAGTCCAATCGTGGGAACAGCGGAGATCTGAATGCAAGGTGGATCTACAGCACCTCCTCCTCATATTTGTGTAGGGCCTTGAATCTGCATCCCAATGTTCGATCGAGTCCCCACCTTATTGCTGTGCATTCTGGTCAAATGACCCCAGTTTAGTTGAATTATGAGAACACACACACACCACAAGTTCACACGCAGTGACCATTTGCAATTGTCAATTAGAATTACAAAAATTAAAATAAACAAAAAAAGCATATTTGTGACATTGTGATCTGTAGCAATAGTAGGGAGCAGGTTGAGGAGACACTGGAGGAGGATGCAGGGAGTAGAGTTGGCGAAGGTGGACGAGTTTAAATACTTGGGATTAACAGTACAGAGCAATGGGGATTGTAGAAGAGAGGTGAAGAAGAGAGTGCAGAAAGGGTGGAATGGGTGGAGAAGAGAGTCAGGAGTGATTTGTGACAGATGGGCATCAGCAAGAGTGAAAGGGAAGGTCTACAGGATGGTAGTGAGACCAGCTATGTTATATGGGCTGGAGATGGTGGCACTGACCAGAAAGCAAGAGACAGAGCTGGAGTTAAAGATGTTAAGATTTGCACTGGGTGTGACGAGGATGGACAGGATTAGAAATGAGGACATTAGAGGGTCAGCTCAGGGTGGATGGTTGGGAGACAAAGTCAGAGAGGCGAGATTGTGTTGGTTTGGACATGTGCAGAGGAGAGATGAGGGGTATATTGGGAGAAGGGTGCTAAGGATAGAGCTGCCAGGTAAGAGGAGTAGAGGAAGGTATAAGAGAAGGTTTATGGATGTGGTGAGATGGGTGTAACAGAACAAGATGGGGAGGACAGGAAGATATGTAAGAAGATGATCCAGTGTGGTAACCCCTAATGGGAGTAGCCGAAAGAAGAAGAAGAAGAAAAAAGCACATTTGTAATGAATCCCTTCTGCACTTGAGCATGTCTGGCCACAGTAATGGTCACGAAATGCAAAAGTATTACACACAGGTGGGCTGTGTCCTCTGTAGGAGATATGACGTGAAAGAGATTAGAAACTGTAAGGTGGTGTCAAGGGAAAGTGTAGCCGGACAGCATCGTCTGGTGGTATGCAGGATGAATTTCAAGGTGAGAATGGAACCAAGGATCAGGTGGTGGAAGTTGAAAGAGGAAGACTATGGTTTGAAATTCAGAGAGGAAGTGAGACGAGCGCTAGGTGGTGGTGAAGACAGGCTAGATGAAGCTGAAGTGGTAAAGGAGAGAGTTAGGAAGGTGCTTGGTGTGACATCTAGACAGAGGAAGGAAGACAAAGAGCCTTTGGTGACGGAATGGGGAAGTAAGGGAAAGAGGAAGAGGTTAGCGAAACAGAATTGGAATAACCAGAGAGAAGACGACAGCAGACAGGGGTACAAAGAGATGCGGCGAAAGGTGAAGAGAGAGGCGGCGGAGGATGAGGAACAGGCGGATGTCGAGCAGTATGAGAAGCTGGACATAAAAGATGAAGGCCTGAGTGGGGAAGGACGTGCCGCGGGTCAGGATGATAAAGGATGCAGCTGGAAATTTGACTGACTAACGGGGAGAGTGTGTTGAAAAGGTGGAAGGAGTACTTTGAAAAACTTACGAATTTTGAAAATGAGGGAGGGATGAAGTAGAGACAGTCAACCACAAAGTACAGGGGAATCAGCAAGGCTGAAGTGAGGGAAGCTATGAAGAGGAATGGAAAAGTGGAAGAACAGTTGGCCCGGACGACATACCGGTGGAATCACAGAGATGTTTAGGGGAGACGGCAGTGGAGTTTCTAACTGGACTGTTTAACAAAATCTTGAAAAGTGATAAGCTGCCGGAGGAGAGGAGAAGACGTACACTAGTACCAATTTTCAAGGAGCTGCACGGGTAGATCATCGTTTCGATGGATTTCGAAATCTCACTATGGCGTGTTGTTCAACAACGGTGCAATCCTGCAGTGGGGCGTAAACTAGACTAATGGGAGAGTGCTATGCTCTACGTGTTCAAACTACCCATAAGCCACTGCAGATGTGTTGTACTGCGTCAGCTTCTATCCGTCGTGGTTACTGCGTAAATTTTCAAGTTGCCATTACCTTTTGATTTGCCCTCGTGCATGGTAGCTGTCATACTCCATTCTTATTTGTTTTCCTATCTAGCTTTCGATGCTGGCACCTTCTAATCCTTCTTATAATATCATAACTGGCTTTGGTAGTAGCCTTAGGTAAAGATGTCCTCGAAATAAATGATAATCATAACGCATGATGTAAAGAAGAAGTAAGTTGACTCTGGTGCGGCTTTAGCCAGTTTTCATAAGCCGTCTTCTCTACAACTGCTAACTTCTTACTCTCCACCTGACACAACAGATAAACCTCGCCGGGCAGATAAAGCTTTGTGAAGGAGGAGAAAATTCAGTTAAGATGCGGTGTCACAAAGAATTTTGGTCAAACGCTTTCCAGTGGTAAACACCTAAAGCGCGGCGCAGAGCCTCTTGCAGTTCTGCGACTCCACACCTTCCTAACCCAAAGTGGCAACACAAGGGGAAGCCGAGGAGATCTGAAGCTCACGGCTGAGTGGACGCCACCTCTTAGCTCCTTTCAGTTTTGTTCGGCCGCCCGGTCCTTTTATTGTCACTGCACGACTGGTGTGGGAGGGTGCCAAGGAAGGAAGGTCACTGCCAGGTATCTAAATGTAAGCACGCCATGCAGTGCGTGCCACACTGCATTCTAAGTCTTCTAGCCAGGTGAACTTTGGGGGGGGTGGGGGTGGGGGGGGGATTCCATCTTGAAAGCCATGCCATGCCGCACATCAACAGCTAATAACTTGTATGCCTTGCTGAGGCATCTTTTGTCTGTTTTACTGACAACAAATCCAAGAGGGGAATTTGTATTCTGCTGAGCGCCTGGTGAAATGGGAATTGTCACCCCGGTGCCCAGGCGGTGCTGCAGATTCCCACTGATATATGATCTCTGTGTGCCCGAGCGCGAGGTCAATGTGAGCGGGGACTAAAACGAGCAAATCCCGGTGCTGATGTGAGCAGCCGAGGATGTTTTGACATGGTGAGCACTGCCAGAGCTTCTCTTTGTATCACTTGTTAATCTGCGAGCGAGCAGAGATGGCAAAAAGGGGCATCCAAGTGTCAGAGCATCACATCTGTGCAGAAGCGGCTTGCCAGGAGATGGCTAAATTAAATGCATCATAACGCCCAGTGTTTTTTAGGGTAACTACTGTGAGGAGTGGCCGGGAGTCTGACCCGGCCAGTACACCCTTAGTAGGGAAGGACAGGGGGAGATGGCATGCACAGGGCATCGTCTCCCCCTGAACACTAGATGGCAGCCCCGCTGGGTCGCAGCAGCACCAAGGATTCCCACAGGGCGTCATGGGACTATGGAGTTTGTCGGCTCAGCCCTGTTGGGTTCCATGAGTGCCACCAGGTGGTGGTGCGGGTGACTGGGGAGCTCCAGCCTCAACCAGATGTGCTCCCTGGTTACTTCCGGGGATAACATAAAAGAAGACGTCTGCCATAGCTCAAGTCGGGAGGAAGGAGGACAATGCTTGCTAGGAGGAGTGAAGGCAGTGACAAGGACAGACAGACAGACAGAGAGGGAGGGAGAGGAGGAGAAGAAGAAGAAGGCAACATGTAGTTGTGTGGTGCTTGCATTAATTCTGTACTTGTGTTGGCGCTGGGGGAAACGATTGAGAAGAGTTTCCCACAGAATTAAAACTCTCTTGTGCTTTTTGTGTCTGAGCCTTTGTATTGTTGTGTTTGGGCAGCTGGAGCACCGCCTGGTGTCCACACTACTTTGAACTGAGAGGCTGCGTCTCTTGGTCACTCACGGCCTTAACAAATGCTTTGCTTGATCTTAGGTAGACAGCAAGAATGATAAGAGCGTAAGAGTGGCCCAGAGTGCATTTCTTAGTCACTTACTGACTGACTGAATGATAGAGACTCGAGAGCTGTCAGTAATATGAACGTTTTAGAAATGGTCTCTGGTGTTATTTCATGTGTTTCAGAATACAGAATGCATTTATGTCGTTGGTCTTGTAATTAGGGGTCAGCATAGTTGGTTAAGTAGTGGACCTTTGACGTGCCTACCGTGTTGTTTCCCTTACAGGTGCCATCATTTTGAAGTTGTATTGTATTGTGGTTGCTACGCCCGTTGCTATCATGTGACCACGAGAGGTCATGACATGGGATGATGTTAAAGGTCAGCGTCACACATCTCCCACTGTCCACGTTTTTTGCAGGGTTTCGTATGGTTTTAGTGTTTCTTGGGTTTATTACTTTTGATCACATCTTTTGGTTTCGACCTTGGCCTGTTCTTTGACAAATACATTTTTCGTTAGAAATGGACTCTTTTCTAGTCTGCTATTCTAGATTCAAGCAGTACACTGAGCCAGGAGAATCGTGTAAAAACCTAAATCATTATTTTAAAAAGTTCCCTCTAATGCCAGGCTTTTTATATGCTAAAGTGTGTATGCGTAATGTACGCATGACTGTATGCATTGTGAAATGATCGACAAGCCCAGGTTCAAATGTTTGGGGTACCAATCTGGTAATCCCTGTTTAAATGAAAGGAATAAGAACGGAAATAGTGCAAATGAAATTTCGGCCATGTGCTGTTAACAATCTAAGCAAAGCTTTTTTGCAGGTTAGACGGGTCCCACTATGCTCTCTCACATACTTGAGTCAGAAAGCCCACTCTGACTTCTGTCGAGCTGCTGCTTAGATCCACGGTTTTCAAACTTTTTTGAACAAGTACCACTCCACGAGGACCAGTAAACTGAAGTACCACTGTTAATGAATCGTTAATTTACACCCGTGTCGTTTTGAAGAAAAAGTCACTATAATCACTATAATGACTATAATTATGACGTTAAAGTGATATTAAACTAATTAAGGAAATGGGTGCCTGTGCTAATAAAACCCAGCTTGGAGTCTTCCATGCATTTACAGTAGTATACTTATACTATATATGATTATATGCAACATATTGGCATTCTAGCAACATCGATTCGTGGAAAATAAAGGACCACACAAGTACCACTTGGCATGACTTGAAGTACCACCAGTGGTACGCGTACCACAGTTTGAAAACCATGGGCTTAGATAATAGCATACCGTATATGCTCCAATAAACGGCGAGTCTCTTATTGTCGCCGGTCTCTGTTAAGCGCCGGGCTTCAGAGGGAACGAACAGTAGCCGGGTCTTTGATATTTGCCTACTAGCGTACATTGTAAGCATCTGTATCTTTATAGACATGTGTAATACATGTGCATGTCAGCACGTTGCATATATAAGAAATACGGATATACCAGTTTCTAAAACTGCTTCATTTTTGTACCGGGATTACCAAAATACGGTCGTTATATTGTAATACCGTACGGTAGTGATAAACAGAGAGTGGTACAGATGTGTTTTGCTATGAAGAGTCTCCACAAAGATTCATCATTTTTAACCAGCTGCACATTCCTTATCGTTTTCGCTGTCAACGAGATTAGGGCTAGGTCGTCGGACCCGGAACGCATTTACTTATTTTGGACCTGCGAGGCTCTGGATTACAAAATCTACCCTTTGGGCAGAGAGGGGAGTAACAAAGAAAGACCTGCCGTCTTTGTATCCGCTAAAATAGAATTTTCTTGTCATTGCGGATTTGGACGACGAATAGTAGCGAAAGGTACAGAAAGACATTGCCATTTATCTTTAACAGTCTTATGCAGCATGTGAAATTCAAATAAAGTAGCTGTTTGTAATATTAGCCGATATTTTTGTGTACCCACCTGTACCGACACGCGCGAAAATTATATTGCGTTCTAAAGGTTTTTGTTAATAATGGCCGGTCTCTATTAAGCGCCGGGAGCCGAGGCTAGTTTTGCAAATAAACGCCGGGGGCCTCTATTGGAGCATATATGGTACTTATTTTGCCGATGCCTTCATTCAAGGAGACTACATTTCATTTAGTGTTCCAATTAGAGCACATACTCATGGTCACGTGGTGTCAGTAGTGGGATTTGAGCTCACAGTCACAGGGTCTGAAGTCCAACCCTCTACATCACACTGCCAACCACCTTTCATGTATCTGTTATCTAGTGCCTTCCACATCTGTATGTCATATTTTCGTATGTATTGTTCTGTTATATAATACTGTCAGTTCTATTAATCTGTTATATATAGTACTGCCCTTCATACCTTTTTATTTATTATTACTTATTATTAGCCTGAGGCTTTTATCCAACATAACTTACCATATCTGAGATACAATTAGTTACATTTCATTTGGTGATCCAATTGGAGCACATGCTCATGGTAATTGGTGTCAGTAGTGGGATTTGAACTCACAGCCTCACAGTTTGATGTCCAAAACCCTACATCACACTGCCCACCACCTATTATATACCGCCTTTCATGTCCACAATATGTATTTTGTGGTGCCCAGCGGGTGTCCATGCCCGGCCAGGACGCCCAGGAGGAGTGGAGGAGGGCTTGTGTTGTGGCCAGGACTTTGGGGCTTGTGAGCACAGTAAAGACAATGTAAATAATACTGTAAATAAACGTGTGTTGGGTGACATGAACGAGTCTGCCTGTCTGTGTCCGAGCCAGTCTCCACAATTTATTATCTAGTGCCTTCCACATCACTAGAAAGGGGTCTGTGGTGCTCCTGATATCTGTGCAAAAGGATGAAGGTCCAAGTCTTTAGAGTCCTGGTGCTGAGGTACAGTTAGTTACATTTCATTTGGTGTTCCAATTGGAGCACATGCTCATGGTAATTGGTGTCAGTAGTGGGATTTGAAATCACAGCCGTTACGGTTTCATGTCCAAACCCCTACATCACACTGCCCACCACCTATTATATACCGCCTTCCATGTCTACAATATGTATTTATTATCTAGTGCCTTTCACATCTCTGGTCAGATCCAATTTGTTATCTTCCCTCAAAACAGTAATAGACACCTTTGTATGACATCTTCAGTTTCTTGGAATAACCTTCACTCTGTAAAAAGAACAATAGACGGACATGTTTCTTGAGAAAAGTGGTTTCATTTTAGTCAAGTTTGAACCCAGAACTGAACTTTAGGAATGCCAGTACCTTGTAATAAAAGTGAACAGAATAACAGGTGTCAGCGGTGGGAACGCAATTAACAAAGGTTTCTCTAATAACCGATTATTATGTAAACGTGACTAATGAAGGTTCTAAATTGGTCCTAGTGTGTGCTTGGTGTGTGGGTGTTTGTGTGTGTGTCTTGTGGTGGGTTGGCGCCCTGCCCAGGATTGGTTCCCTGCCTTGTGCCCTGTGTTGGCTGGGATTGACTCCAGCAGACCCCCGTGACCCTGTGTTCGGATTCAGCGGGTTGGAAAATGGATGGATGGATGGACTAATCAAGGAGAAGCTAAGGGAGCTGACCATTAGAAGAGTGAAGGGAGTGGGTGCTGAAAAAGGTGTGTATGTGAAAAATAAAATTAAAAATCAGTCATTTCAGGCCATTAATGGCCATTATACACACTAGCAATGCCCGAACTATATATAAGGAATCTTGAATCAGTTTCTATCAAAAACATGAACATTTTTGGGCCCAAACTTTTGACCGGTAGTGCGACACTCTGTAATCCTATAATGGACTAACTGTCACAAGTTATGGTGCAGAAATAATTCAGTCCTGTAAAATGTACATTATTCAGCCTAATATTAACAACAATATCTCTGCAGATTCATAGATTTGCTGGTAAGGCTGTAAAAACGAAAAAAAAAAAAAATGAGAAGAAAACCTGAAGGGAATTTGGCTTCCTATGAGCATCTGTCAGCCTGTCAGCCTGCTCTCGGGGAGACGCATTAGACTGCGAAGTACGGTAACTAGACCTGAAATCCAAGAGATCCCGCAAATTGATTCCAATTACTGGGAGGGATGGCTGTAAATGCTACTTGAGGTCAACTGAATAAATATTAATCTTTATTTTTTATTTATGTACTGTATGTATTTTTGAGAATGTACAGTATGTAAGGCTGCACTCAGACTTGGGAGACAAGGTGATCAAATTGCTAAACACGGGTAACTTTGTGAAGATTTCGATATTTGTGTAATCAACTAGCTGATAGTCGAAGAGTTTCGCTAAGGGTGGACTGGAAATGGTGAAAGGCAGGGGGCTTGTGGAGGAAGGGAATCAAAGTATGGGGAACAGTCAATACCCACCAGGAGGCTGAAAACCATGGGAGTGAGCAGTAAAAGTGATCAGGGGGGTCACTGGGAATTCTTAGGGCAACTGGTATTTTTTTTTCCCACCAGAACTCTAAATGGCAGTGGGTAATGCCAACCGAAATGTGGAGGGGCTCTGCCATGGTCCAATTATCTGACTGCTGTTTCCCACTTCTGTTTAGATCCTCACTATTCCTGCCTGCTCCCACCAATACTCTGACCACCACCTCCAGCCCCTGACGATCCTCTGGCTGCTCCTGCCCACTTCTGCTGATATTATGATATTATTATATATAATGTGAATTTCCCTTTGGGATAAATAAAGTATCTATCTATCTATCTATCTATCTATCTATCTATCTATCTATCTATCTATCTATCTATCTATCTATCTATCTATCTATCTATCTATCTATCTATCTATCTATCTATCTATCTATCTATCTATCTATCTATCTATCTATCTATCTATCTATCTATCCTAACCGCTCCTGCCCACTGCGATTGATACTCTGTACCCTCCTGCTCTGTCCCATGGATACTCTGTCTGCTCCCACCCATTCTTCCCAATACTCTGGCTGGTATTCTCACTGAGATTCTGTCTACACCTCCCCTATCTCCCACCAGTATTCTGAACACTCCTGCCAACTCTCGCCGGTACTTTGGCTGGTCCTGCCCCCGTCTGCCAATATTCTACCTACTCCTGCCCACTGCAATTGATACTGTGTACCCTCCCACTCTATCCCTCTGATACCCTGTCTGGTCCCACCCACCCTTATCAATACTCTGACTGCTGTTTCAAATCTTGATGATACTCTGACTACTTCTGCCTGTTTCCACCAATACTCCCGCCAACTCCTGGCCGTCCTCTGGCTTGTCCTGCTGAAATTCTGACCACTTCTGCCCTCTGCTGTTGATTCTCTGTACCCTATCGCTCTGTCCCTTCGATATTCTGTCTGATATTCTACTCTGGACGCTGTTTCCCACTCCTGCTGATACTCTAAGTACTCCCATTTGCTCCCACCAATACTCTGAGCACTCCCGACAACTCCTGGTGGTCCTCTGGCTTCTCCTGCTGAAATTCTGATCACTTACGCTCTCTGCTGTTGATTCTCTGTAACCTACCGCTCTGTCCCTTCGATATTCTGTCTGATATTCTACTCTGGCTGCTGTTTCCCACTCCTGCTGATACTCTAAGTACTCCCGACTGCTCCCACCAATACTCTGACCTCTCCCACTGACTCCTGACCCTACTCTGACCGCTCCTGCCCTCTGCTACTGATACTCTGTACCTTCCCACTCTGTCATTCTAATACTTTACTGCTCCCACCCTCTCTTACCAATACTCTGACTGCTGTTTCCCACTCCTGCTGATACTCTGACTACTCCCATCTGCTCCCACCAATACTCTGAGCACTCCCGACAACTCCTGGTGGTCCTCTGGCTTCTCCTGCTGAAATTCTGACCACTTCTGCCCTCTGCTGTTGATTCTCTGTACCCTACCGCTCAGCCCCTTCGATATTCTGTCTGATATTCTACTCTGACTGGTGTTTCCCATCTTGTTGGCACTCTGACTACTCCTGTTTGCTCCCAACAACAACATTTATTTCTATAGCACATTTTCATACAAAAAAGTAGCTCAAAGTGCTTTACATAATGAAGAAAAGAAAAATAAAAGACAAAATAAGAAATTAAAATAAGACAACATTAGTTAACATAGAAAAAGAGTAAGGTCCGATGGCCAGGGGGGACAGAAAAAACAAAAAAAACTCCAGACGGCTGGAGAAAAACAATTAAATCTACAGGGGTTCAGGCCACGAGACCACCCAGTCCCCTCTGGGCATTCTACCTAATATAAATTAAATAGTCCTCTTTGTAGTTAGGGTTCTCACGGAAGGACTTGATGATGATGGTCATGCAGACTTCTGGCTTTTAATCCATCGCTGTTGGAACATCATGGTGCTTTGAGTAGATGGTGGTGGCCACCACCATAAGGACACCGGAAGAGGAAACAGAAGAGAGAGTAGGGGTTAGTACAGATTTTAGAGCCACCATGAATAGTTATTATAATGAATTGAATATACAGAGTATCAGGATTTAAATTACAGTGAAGTTATGAGAAGGCCGTGTTACAGTAATGTGTTTTCAGCAGTTTTTTAAAGTGCTCCACTGTATTAGCCTGGCGAATTCCTAATGGCAGGCTATTCCAGATTTTAGGTGCATAACAGCAGAAGGCCGCCCGCCTCACCACTTCTTTTAAGTTTTGCTCTTGGAATTCGAAGGAGACACTCAGTTGAGGATCTGAGGTTACGATTTGGAATATAAGACGTCAGACATTCTGATATATAAGATGGAGTGAGATTATTTAAGGCTTTATAAACCATAAGCAGAATTTTAAAGTCAATCCTGAATGACACAGGTAACCAGTGTAGTGACATCAAAACTGGAGAGATGTGCTCGGATTTTCTTTTCCTGGTTAGGATTCTAGCAGCTGCATTCTGCACTCGTTGCAAACGATTGATGTCTTTTTTGGGTATTCCTGAGAGGAGTGCGTTACAGTAATCTAGACGACTGAAAACAAACGCGTGAACTAATTTCTCAGCATCTTTCAATGATATAAGAGGTCTAACTTTTGCTATGTTTCTTAAGTGAAAAAATGCTGTCCTAGTGATCTGATTAATATGCGATTTAAAACTCAGATTACAGTCAACAGTTACCCCTAAGCTTTTTACCTCCGTCTTGACTTTTAATCCTAATGCTTCCAGTTTATTTCTAATAGCCTCATTGTATCCATTATTGCCAATCACTAAGATTTCAGTTTTCTCTTTATTTAGCTTGAGAAAGTTACTATTCAGGTGGCGCAGTGGTAGCACTGCTGCCTCGCAGTTAAGAGACCTGGGTTCGCTTCCCGGGTCCTCCCTGCGTGGAGTTTTCATGTTCTCCCCGTGTCTGCGTGGGTTTCCTCCCACAGTCCAAAGACATGCAAGGTTAGGTGGATTGGCGATTCTAAATTGGCCCTAGTGTGTGCTTGGTGTGTGGGTGTGTTTGTGTGTGTCCTGCTGTGGGTTGGCACCCTGCCCAGGATTGGTTCCTGCCTTGTCCTCACAGGTGGCGCAGTGGTAGTGCTGCTGCTGCTTTGCAGTAAGGAGACTGTGGAAGATTGTGGGTTCGCTTCCCGGTTCCTCCCTGTGTGGATAGCGCTTTGAGTATTGAGAAAAGCGCTATATAAATGTAATGAATTATTATTATTATTATTGTGCTCAGTGTTGGCTGGGATTGGCTCCAGCAGACCCCCGTGACCCTGTGTTCAGATTCAGCGGGTTGGAAAATGGATGGATGGATGGAAGTTACTATTCATCCATTCTGAGATACAAGTTAGACATTGTGTTAGTGAATCAAGAGAATCGGGGTCATCAGGTGCTATTGATAAATACAGCTGTGTGTCATCAGCATAGCTGTGGTAACTCACAATACTCTGACCACTCGCCCACTGACTCCTGACCCTACTCTGACCGCTCCTGCCCACTGCTACTGATACTCTGTAACTTCCCACTCTGTCATTCTAAAACTCTGTCTGCTCTCATCCTCTCTTACCAATACTCTGACTGGTGTTTCTCATCTCGTCGGCACTCTGACTACTCCCATCTGCTCCCACCAATACTCTGAGCACTCTTGCCGACTCCTGGTGATACTCTGGCTGCTTCTTTTGAAATTCTGTCCACTTCTGTCCACTGCTGTTGATTCTCTGTACTCTACCGCTCTGTCCCTTTCGATATTCTGTCTGATATTCTACTCTGACTGGTGTTTCCCATCTCGTTGGCACTCTGACTGTTCCCACCATTACTCTGACCACTCGCCCACTGACTCCTGACCCTACTCTGACCGCTCCTGCCCAATGCTACTGATACTCTGTACCTTCCCGCTCTGTCCCTCTCATACTCTTATCTGCTCCCATCCTCTCTTACCAATTCTCTGACTGCTGTTTCCCATCCTGGTGATATTCTGACCATTTGAATCGAAGCTCCACCCCTCCCATCCCTTTTGGTTGGTCAAGAATCCTGTCTTCAATTCAAACACATATTATTATGGAAAAGACGTCATTCCCGTTGAGTTTTCATAACTGTTCATAATATTTTAGTAGCAAGTGCACACATTTTCGCACGTTCTGACCATATGAATGGATAACAGGCATATGGATTATGCAACACAAGTTACATGAGAATTTTTTTCCTTTGCACCCTCCCCCACCCTAACCTATCATCTATGGGGGAGGAGCGAAAGCTGTAGATACATCAAAAATTTCGATCTCCAGTTCTCGACGTTTTAGGGTCCCCTAATACCAAAAATATTGATGTCTCAATGATGGATGTCTGTCTTGAGTGTTGCAGTTTCTTGAGGACGGTCCTGGTGGGCCGCAGTGGCTGCAGGTTTTCATGCTAACCATCTTCTTAATTAGTGAGCCGTTTTTATTGCTGATTCAATTGTTTTGCCTCATTTTAATTGACGTGACTCAGACTCCTAGGTCGTTTCTTTCTCCTTAATGAGCAGCCAAACAATAAGGAGACACAAAACAAGCCATCATATGACCAGCTCACTTGAAAATGAAGAAGGGTGACGGTCTCGGCCATGTTGGTCTGTCTCAGATCATCAAAACATCTTGACGGTAGTCTTAAAAAACAGAAAATCAACAGAATGAGGGCAGCAACAAGTCCTGATATTCAATAATGGGTTGAATTAACAGCAAGAACTAGCTTCTCATTAAGGAACTGGTTGGAGTTTGACGTTCCAGTTTAGCCGGTCATCTGTCGGCTCGTTTCACATCTTATTTCTGTTTGGCTACCATTTAATGAAGAAACAAATCAATTCAGAGGACTGAATCCTTAAAAACAGGGCTATGAAAATGAAGAGTAAAGGAGTTAATTAGCAACGAAAACGGCTTGCTGATTAGAAAAAGGGTTACGATGAAAACCTGTAGCCACTGCGGCCCACCAGGGCCGTGACTGAGGACCCCTGCCTTAGTTGTTTCCTTTTCCTTGATGAGCAGCCAAACAATAATGAGATACAAAACAAGCTGCCACATGACCAGCTAACCTGAAAATAAAGAAAGGCGAAGGTCTTGGTCACGTTGGGCTGCTCAGGTCACCAAAACATCTTGACGGTGGTCTTAGAAAAAACAGAAAATCAACAGTCTGCTGTGGTGGAATGAGAGCAGCAACAAGTCCTGATATTCAATAACGGCTTTAATGAACGGCAAGAACTGGCTTCTCATTAAGGAACTGGTTGGAGTTTGACGTTCCAGTTTAGCTGGTCATCTGTTGGCTTGTTTCATATCTCATTTCTGTTTGGCTGCCATTTAATGAAGAAACAAATCAATTCAGAGGACCGAATCCTTAAAAACAGGACTATGAAAATGAAGAGTAAAGGAGTTAATTAGGAATGAAAACTGATTAGGGAAAGGGTTAGAATGAAAACCTGCAGCCACTGCGGCCCACCAGGACTGGAGTTGGACACCCCTGGTCTGGAGCTAAAACAGCTGGATGGTAAAACACCAAACTCGAAACTTCAGCCTGTGATGATATGACGATGTGCAGATTACTTTTTGAACCAAACCGTGTGAGAGAGGAACCCTCAAATACCGTCATTCTGCAATTAATTATGAATTTTTCTCGTCAATTGCTATCGTAGTGACCAATTTTATGATCAGACAGATCAGCATCAGGGCGGTAAATAATTACTGAAATGTTATCAAATAGTTTGGGTCACTTAGTTCCTCAGGCTCAAAGCCGACTGACGCTCACGGCTGAATTTTGATTTCTGTTATCTATGGTCGTTTTTCACATTGCATGCCATTGTCCAGAATCGATCACTGTTTTATCTCATACCACCTTTCCTCCACTAAAATACGAGACGAAATATTTTTCTCAAACTTGACCACCAACTTCATGGGGTAAGTAAAATATGGAAAGAATGTTATTTTGGGGTCGACTGTTCATTTCAGGGCAAATCTTCTCTGAAGTGTTAGAAAGTCGTTCTTCACACGGAAAACTTCAGACACATGGAATAAATCAGCCACTCGCGTGAGAGACTTTAGGGACCTTTAAAGACTGATGCAGTTATTTTGGAGGAATGAGCTGAATAGCACGGCCTGCTCTGTCAGGCTAAATGGCCGTCTAACGTTGTCCAGTTTTTGATGGCTTCGCTGTCCTCTTCTTATCATTAGGCCTCCCCGTCACCACAGGCTCAAGTGACTCCTTTCAGTTTAATCGCTGGGATTGTGGCTGACGTTAACCCCCCTAAGAGTAGTTCTTCAACCCCTTCCATCCCGCCATTGTGTTTTATCCTGGGGTGTCTGTTTTGCTCTCCTCATGGTGTTTTCTTCTCAGCGTGGGCCCAGTTTTAAATAAAGCGCATTACGTTCTCCCTCCGTCCCTTCACAATTACAACTCCAGAGCGACACGACTTGCATCTTGATTTTGAATGCCAAAAATCCTGCTTTATTCAAGTTTACTTAGGTAGACAATAATTAGAAAAGGGCAAACATAATAAGTTCCCATTGAAAATGAAATGGGAATAATTCAGAGCACCTTACTGAATGAGGTACTCCATATAAGAGGATATGGGAATGCCTGTTAATTATTAACTTCTAAGAGGATTCCGGCTTTGTGAAATTATCACACTGAACACAATGACAGAGCATTGTCTTCAGTAGCAGCCAGCGATGGTGTATATTAACACGAGCCTCGGCTTCATAATGTGATAATAGGATGATTGGCATGTTTTTGGTAGGCAGTGATAATTAAACAGCCATTGTCTGACTGGGAACAATAAGAGCCATTTGCCCCTTTTACTTCCTTTGCCTTTTCTGATAGTTGTGACCCTTTTTTGAAATATTTCTTGACAATTGTGTTTCAAAGCTCACTTTCCCCTCATTAAGTTCAACCTAAAATTTGCTGATGCCCCCCGACAAGCACACACTCGGGGCTTTCTAAGGCAGGTGTACAGTACAGCTAGGGGATGGGCAGCTTATAAAAGGACACAAAATGCGAGAAAGAAACATCTGAGCAAGAGCCTGGCAGATGGGAAGGACTTTCAGAAGGTATTAACTGTCTGGCAGTGGGCACATGGATGTGCAGATTGACATTTTATTATTATTTTGCATGAAAAATTCAAAGTAGAGCAACAAAGGCCCGGAGTAGTTTGCATTACTGCCTCATGGATCCAGCGTGCAGGGCCTGAGTCCTCCACTCTGACCTATGAAGAAGTAGATGACCTCCCAGCAGTAACAAGGACCACTATGGAGGGTCTGACTGATTTGGACATTATAGAGGGAGAAGAGCTGCTGAGATTAAATAGGCTGAAATCAAACAAATCACCAGAGCCAGATAATACCCACCCTGGAGTTCTTAAGGATGTTAGTGAGCACAGATATAAACTCTTGACACATATTTTTAGCAAGTCACTGCACACTGAGGAAATTCAGGAGGATGTGAAAATGTCAAATATCATCCCATTATATAAAAAGGGTGACAGGGCAGATCCAAGTAACTGTAGGCCAGTGAGCTTAGCATGCATCACAGGAAAATTAATGGAAGGAATTATTAAGGAGAAGATTGAGCAACACCTGGCAAGGACAGGAGTTATTAGGAACAGTGGGCAATTCTATGAGAAAGCAACAAAAGGATAAGATCAAAGTGGAGCAGATAGGATTATTGATCTGGACTTTCAGAAGGCATTTGATAAGGTGTCACATGAGAGGGTGGGGATCAAACTAAAAGAAGTGGGAGTTCAGGGTGTGTGGTGTAGGTGGGTGTAGAATTGGCTCAGACACAGGAAGCAGAGGGTGATGGGGTGAGGAACCTCATCAGAATTGACTGATGTTAAAAGTGGTGACCAGCATGGAGCAGTGGTGGGGCTACTGCTATTTTTAATATCCAGAAATGATTTGGTTAGGAATATAAGAAACAAGCTGGTGAAGTTTGCAGATGATACCAAGACAGGTGGATTAGCAGATCATTTGGAATCTGTTAAATCGTCACAGAGGGACTTGGACAGCAGACAGACTTGGGCAGATTTGTGGCAAATTAAATTTAATGTTAGTAAATGTGAAGAATTACACATTGGAAGTGAAAATGTGAAGTTTGAATACACAATGGGGGGGGGGCGTAAAATCGAGAGTCCACCTCAGGAGAAGAACTTAGGAGTCGCAGTGGACTCGATGCTATCAAGTGCCAGACAGTGTTCAGAAGCCATTAACATGGCTAACAGAATGTCAGGTTATATAGCGCCTTGATGTGTGGAGTACAAGTCACAGGAGGTTTATAACACACTGGTGAGGCCTCATCTGGAGTCCTGTGTGCAGTTTGGATGTCCAGGCTACAAAAAGGACAAAGCAGCACAAGAGAAAGTCCAGAGAAGAGCAACCAGGCTGGTTCAGGGCTACAGGGGGTGAGTGATGAGGATAGATTTAAAGAGTTGAGCCTCATCAGTCTAAGCAAAAGAAGATTAAGAGAAGTAGTAATTGAAGTGTTTAAAATGATGAAGGGAATTAGTCCAGTGGACTCGACATGATCAACTGCCAGACAATGTGCTCAGAAGCCATTAAGAAGGCTAGCAGAATGTCAGGTTATATAGCGACTTGATGTGTGCAGTACAAGTAACAAGAGGTTCTGCTCGAGCTTTATAACACACTGGCGAGGCCTCATCTGGAGTCCTGTGTGCAGTTTGGGTGTCCAGGCTACAAAAAAGACAAAGCAGCACAAGAGAAGGTCCAGAGAAGAGCAACCAGGCTGATTCAGGGCTACAGGGGATGAGTTATGAGGAAAGATTAAAAGACCTGAGCCTTAAGGAGATGAAGAGGAGACCTGACTGAAGTGTGCAAAATGATGAAGGGAATTAGTTCAGTGGATTGAGACGGTGACTTTAAAATTAGAATATGGGGGTATGGCTGAAAACTTGTTGAGGAGATGTTTCACACAAACATTAGGAAGTTTTGTCTTCACAGAGAGAGTCACAGACACTTTGAATAAGTGACCAAGTAGTGTGGCAGACAGTAGGACTTCAGGGACTTTTAAAACTCGATGTTACTTTAGAAGAATTCAGTGGACAGGACTGGTGAGCTCTGTTGGGTTGAATGGCCTGTTCTTGTCCAGAGTGTTCTAATCCATCCATCCATTTTCCAACCCGCTGAATCCTAACTACAGGGTCACGGGGATCTGCTGGAGCCAATCCCAGCCAACACAGGATGCAAGGAAGGAATCAAATCCCGGGCAGGGCACACACACATACACACACACATACTAGGGACAATTTAGGATCAGGATGAGGTGGCTTGGGCATCTGATCAGGATGCCTCCTGGACGCCTCCCTGGTGAGATGTTCCGAGCACATCTAACTGGGAGGAGGCCCTGGGGAAGACCCAGGATAGTCCCTCACTCTCTCTCGGCTGGCCTGGGAATGCCTCAGAATTACCCCGGAAGAGCTAGTAGAAGTGGCCGGGGAGAGGGAAGTCTGGGCATCTCTGCTCAAGCTGCTGCCCCCACGACCCGATCTCGGATAAGCGGAAGAGGATGGAGGAGGATAGGATATCCACCATAAATTATATTAAAATAAGGTATGTAAATAGATAGATAGATAGATAGATATTCTTAAAACATCCATCCATCCATTCATTATTCAACCCTCTATATCCTAACTACAGGGTCACGGGGGGTCTGCTGGAGCCAATCCATCCATCCATCCATCCATTCCACACTGAGTCAGATGAGGTGGATCGGGCATCTGATCAGGATGCCTCCTGGACGCCTCCCTGGTGAGATGTTCTGGGCACGTCTAACTGGGAGGAGGCCCCGGGGAACACCCAGGATAGTCCCTCCCTCTCCCTCGGCTGGCCTGGGAACGCCTCGGAATTCTCCTGGAAGAGCTAGTAGAAGTGGCCGGGGAGAGGGAAGTCTGGTCATCTCTGCTCAAGCTGCTGCCCCCGTGACCCGATCTCGGATAAGCGGAAGAAGATGGAGGAGGATAGGATATCCACCATAAATTATATTAAAATAAGGTATATAAATATTCTTAAAAGATCTATCCATTATCCAACCCGCTATATCCTAACTACAGGGTCACGGGGGTCCGCTGGAGGCAATCCCAGCCAGCACAGGGCGCAAGGCAGGAAACAAATCCCGGGCAGGGCGCCAGCCCACCGCAGGGCACACACACACACACCAAGCACACACTAGGGGATCTCCAATGCACCTAGCCTGCATGTCTTTGGACTGTGGGAGGAAACCCACGCAGACACAGGAAGAACATGCAAACTGCACTGCGCCACCGTGCCACCCGAGTGTTCTAATGTTCTAAACAAATGGGCCCTGTTTAAGTTTGTACCCCACAGAGGTTGTGTAGTTTTTATTTTAATTGGCCCTTCACTGATCCTTTCTCATTGTCCAGCTGTGCCCAGACCTTTGAATACCACTGCATTGAGTTTTCTGCAACAATGGATTGCCTTACAGATAAATTCCATCCCGATCCCCGGATCCCCTTTACAATTCAGCTCCATTCGCACAGACGTCCTCAGCCCCGTAGTCCGCTCGCTGGCACCCATCGGATTCTTCGGGGTCAGCCATACCATCTGTGCCCGAGCCGGTGTGTTCGGTAAAGAAGCCCACTTTGGAGTCGTGGTGTTCATTTGAATTCTGAGCTTGCCTGGCGTTTTCAGCTCATCAAGATGCGAGTGCCTTCCGTGCCACAGGTGTGTTAGCGTGCATTCGGCATGGTGGGTTTATTATAGCCGCCGATAGATGTGTTTATTGTCAAAACAGAAAATTAAGCGTAATGAGAGTCCTATAATTTTGCCTCATCTTGTGAATAAAATATAATGAACACTTGGGAAGCGATACATAATGGAGCCAAAATGTGAGAAATTGATGGCCTTTTGTGTGGCACTGAACAGAGAGGATTGCATTACGCAATAGCAAGTGGGCCCGCAAAAAAGAGAGGCAGAGGAGCTTTGTGAGGTACATTAGCCATTCAATTAAATCTGAAGAAAGAGAGAGATTTATTTCTTTGTGTCCCCGGTTGCAATCCCAAGGTTTAACACTGAAGTCGGAAAATGATATTGAACATCCTACACTGTCTGAGTTTTCAAAAGGATCCTTTGAGGTGCTTTTACGCCATTATCCTTCATTTCCTTCTAAAGGCAGGAGCGCCGGTTTTGTACCGAGAACTCGCCCGCTCTCTGCACAGCCGCCTCTAATTAAACGGCCTCTGCTGCGTCGTTTCACAGACCCCAAGACTTGTTCTTCACTTTGGAATGTCATTCGGCCTCCATTTTGTATTTGTTTGTAATGTCGCTTTTTCAACAACAACAATATTTATTTCTATCACATGTTTTCATATAAAAGGTGTAGCTCAAAGTGCTTTAAAGATAAAAATATAGAAATAAGCTTAGGCAATACTAATTAACAAAGAATAAAGTAAGGTCTGAAGGGCCAGGAGGACAGAAAAAAACTCCAGAGGGCAAAAATCTGGAGGGGTTCGGAGGCCACGAGACCATCCCGACATGAATGATCTCAATCATTGTTTTCAGGCTTCACGTGGAAGAAGTTGATGATGATGGTCATGTGGACCTCTGGCCTTCAATGCAGGGACGGCACGGTGCCCTGATCAGGTGGTGGTGGCACAGATGGGCACCACAGAAAACCTGGAAAAGGAACAGCAGAGAAAGTAGGGGTTAGCATGGATTGTGGAGCCACGATAAAGACGATAATTCAATGCATATCCAGAATATCAGAGTGCAGCGGGTGCCACATGTGCTATTGTCCCGTTGTCAGTTTGCGGCTCCTTAGGGTGTACATCAAGAAACGGGTTACTGAGAGTTCGACAATAATGGGGAAGGACGCAATGCGGACAGGACGGTTGGGGCTGAAAACAATTTAATCGGAAAAGAAGAGGAAGAGGGGTGGCACGGTGGCGCAGTGGGTAGCGCTGCTGCCTCGCAGTTAGGAGATCCGGGTTCGCTTCCCGGGTCCTCCCTGCGTGGAGTTTGCATGTTCTCCCCGTGTCTGTGTGGGTTTCCTCCAGGGGCTCCAGTTTCCTCCCACAGTCCAAAGACATGCAGGTTAGGTGGATTGGTGATTCTAAATTGGCCCTGGTGTGTGCTTGGTGTGTGTGGGTGTGTTTGTGTGTGTCCTGCGGTGGGTTGGCACCCTGCTCGGGATTGGTTCCTGCCTTGTGCCCTGTGTTGGCTGGGATTGACTCCAGCAGACCCCCGTAACCCTGTGTTTGGATTCAGCGGGTTGGACAATGGATGGATGGAGAAGAGGAAGAGGGGGAGAGAGAGAGAGACATCGAGCAGTGGAGCAAGGAGAAGCAGGGAGTTGGCGCCACCTGCTGGAAGAAGTTTTTATTTTACTCGGCGATACGCACACGCGCACACACAATTTATTTTTATCTAGCCCAAAATTACACAAGGCGTACCGCAATGGGCTTTAACAGGCCCTGCATTTTGATAGCCCCCCCCAGCCTTGACTCTCTAAGAAGATATGGAAAACTCTTGAAGGGAAAAAATTGAAGAAGAAACCTCGGGAAAGGCAGTTCAAAGAGAGACCCAGGTATGCTGGGTGTGCAGTGGGTGTCAGAGAGAAGGGGGGCAATAGAATACAACACACAGAACACAACAGAACACAAGTCATCCTCAGTAAAGTATAAAAATATTACAAGTACGGAGCAGAATTCAGCAGTAGATGATATCCATTAATAGGATTTGGATTTGTTCAGAGACCTGGAGACTTCAGCCATCAAGCTGCCTCCCCCTATTGGCTATTCTACAGTGCTCTGCCAGCCAATCTGATGAAAGCACCCCTCTTTCCCACGATTCCTGCAATCCTCCATCAGGGATGACTTTACCTTAGGCAGGCAAAACAACTTGGCAGGAGGGCCGTGGCACCAAGTGCCACATTTGAGTATTGAAAAGAGAAACAGAATAGGTGAGGGTTAGTAACAAATTACAACTCTCATGTTACTTATGTTTTAGTGCTAATGACTAACAACAGAGATGCAGTCTGTACAGTTAATCAGCAGCTCTAGGCAGGGTGTGCTAAACTGAAGGTGCGAGATTTAAAAGCTGAGACTGAAGGGGCATCTCTTATAGTAGCAGGCAGACCACTCCACAGTTTAGGGGTCCTGTAACTAAAAGCTCGACCTCCCACTGTTGTTTTATTAATCCTTGGAATCCTAAGCAGACCGGCATCTTGAGATCTTAATGTGCACTCAGGTTTGTAAGTCATGATAAGTTCAGACAAGTAAGCCGGACCTCGACCATTTAAGGCTTTACAGTGATCCCTCGCTATATCTCGCTTCGACTTTCGCGGCTTCACTCTATCGCGGATTTTATATGTAAGCATATTTAAATATATATCGCGGATTTTTTGCTGGTTCGCGGATTTCTGCGGACAATGGGTCTTTTAATTTCTGGTACACACTTCCTCAGTTGGTTTGCCCAGTTGATTTCATACAAGGGACGCTATTGGCAGATGGCTGAGAAGCTACCCAATCAGAGCACGTATTACGTATTAAATAAAACTCCTCAAATATATTGTGAGCACAGGGGCTGTTCGCACCCCTAGAAGATACGGCGACTCCTCAAAAAACACTGAAAGATTACCTTCACATTGCTCTCTTCCTTGCTGGGCATAAATGTGGCTGTTTTATCAAGCAATATGCTTCCTGCACGGTGCTTCGCATACTTAAAAGCTCGAACGGCACGTATTGATTTTTAATTGTTTGTTTTTCTCTGTCTCTCTCTCTCTCTGACATTCTGTGCTCCTGACGGAGGGGGTGTGAGCAGGGGGGGCTATTCGCACCACTAGACGATACGGAAGCTACTTTAAAAAAATGCTGAAAGGCTACCTTTACATTACTCCCTTCCTAGCAGCTGCGTTGTCCGGCGGTGCTTCGCATACTTAAAAGCCAAACAGCCCTATTGATTTCTGATTGTTTGCTTTTTTCTGTCTATCTCTCTGACATTCTCTGCTCCTGACGCGAACTCCTTTGAAAAGGAAGATATGTTTGCATTCTTTTAATTGTGAGACGGAACTGTCATCTCTGTCTTGTCATGGAGCACAGTTTAAACTTTTGAAAAAGAGACAAATGTTTGTTTGCAGTGTTTGAATAACGTTCCTGTCTCTCTACAACCTCCTGTGTTTCTGCGCAAATCTGTGACCCAAGCATGACAATATAAAAATAACCATATAAACATATGGTTTCTACTTCGCAGATTTTCACCTTTCGCAGGGGGGGGGGGTCTGGAACGCAACCCCCGAGATAGGGGAGGGATTACTGTATATGTTAACAGGAGGATTTTGAAATCTGCCCTAAACTTAACCGGGTGCCAGTGTAAGGATTTAAGAACTGGAGTGATGTGTTCCTACTTTCTTGTTCTTGTAATAATTCTTGCAGCAGCATTTTGGATTAACTGGAGGCTGTATAAAGAACAGGTTGAACATCCAGTGAACACCGCATTGCAGTAGTCAGTCCTACTAGAAATAAATGCAGGAATTAATTTCTCACAATCTTGTTTATTTAGAAAGCACCTTCATTCCCCAACATTTTTAAGATGGAAGAAATATCCATCCATCAATCCATTATCCAACCCGCTATATCCAAACTACAGGGTCACGGGGGTCTGCTGGAAGAAACATGATTTGGACAACTTTGTAATGTGCGCTTTAAATGACACGCTAGAGTCAAAGATCACTCCTAGATTGCGGGTTGATTCAGTAAAATGAATGGTGATTCCAACTGAGTTAAACGATGACAAAATATTGTTGTAATCAGCGTCATTCTCTCTAATAATTAACATCTCTGTTTTATCGGTGTTTAAAGACAAGTAGTTCTCATCCATCCACTCCTTTAATTCACTAACACAACTAATTAAAGACAACATTGGAGAAACTTCATTTGATCTAAAAGAAAAGTATAACTGGGTGTCATCTGCATGAGTGAAAATTAACATGATGATTCCTAATGAGAGATCCCAGTGGAAGCATGTAAAGTGAAAACAGTAAAGGTCCGAGTACTGAGCCCTGCAGGACACCATATTGAACTTCTGTGTGCAGTGGGGCTTCCAGACAAAATTTACCAGGGGGGCCAGGGTGGGGCCAATTTTCATGGGGGCACAGAACAAAAAAAAAAAAGGCAATATTTAATTGTTTAATATATTAAGCGAATTTATTTGCAGCACAAACAAAATAAATTGAACATTTAACAATAAAACATACAAATGAATTTCAAACAAAAGATTTCACATACTGTACATATGCACAATAAACCTTTAAACAAATTTTACTTTTTGTACAGTAACATTTCTCTTTTTTGTATGCAAGATATTGTTCTTTTTATGTAGGTATGTGTTTATTTTGTTATAAAGTGACTTTTTTACAGCATGAAACTTCAATGTACACTCACATTTTCTGTTCAGTAATCTCTCATCCTCTAGCACTGGCAACACAGTAGCCTGTAACATTATAATAACAGTATTCTGCGTTTGTGATTTCTTGCAAAACGGTCCACAAATGCATCAAGGTGCAAAGCCTTGGCTCTTCTGGATTCAATGCTTAGCACCCATAGATTGCTAAGATGTGCATATCACCAAAAGTAATTACCGTATTTACTCGTGTACCACGCACCCTCTTGTAAGACGCGCACCCCAATTTTTACAAAGAAAATCACAAAAAAAATTTTCCCCGTGTACGACGCGCATTGTGATTGTATAGGAAGAGTTTAGGGCACGTTTTCCGCGAAATACCCCTCTGTCTTTGTTGCATGACGAAAGATCGAGCGAGAGAGGGAGAGATCGTGCACGAGCGAATGAGCAAACGAGCAAGAGAGACAGAGAGAGTGCGCAAGCGAACAAACGAGCGAGAGGGGGAGAGCGCGAGCGAACAAGCAAGAGAGACAGAGAGGGCTCATGAGCGAGAGCAAGAGAGCGAGAGCAAGCGAGCGAGCAAGAGAGGGAGAAAGGGCACATGAGCGAGAGAGCGAGTGAACGAGCGAGAGAGACAGAGAGAGAGGGCGCATGAGCGAGAGAGAGCAAGCGCACGAGCGAGCAAGAGAGAGAGAGAGCGCGCACAAGAGAGAGGGCGCACGAGTGAGAGAGAGCAAGCGCACGAGTGAGCAAGAGAGAGAGAGAGTGCCTGCGAACGAGCGAGTGAGAGTGTGAGCAAGCGAGACAGAGAGCGTGCGAACGAGCAAGAGCGAGAGAGAAAGCACGAGTGAACGAGCAAGAGAGAGAGAGAGTGGGGGAGAGAGCGTGCACGAGCAAATGAGTGAGAGAGGGCGCATGAGAGAGACAGAGAGGGCGCACGCGCGAGCGAGAGAGAGGGAGAAAGAGTGAGCATGAGCGAACGAGCAAGAGAGAGAGAGAGAGAAAGCGCAAGCGAACGAGAGAGAGAGGGGGGAGAGCGTGCGCGAGCGAACGAGCGAGAGAGACAGAGAGGGCACATGAGAGAGACAGGGCGCATGAGCGAGCGAGAGAGGGGGAGAGAGAGAGAGAGCGCACGATCGAGCAAGAGAGAGAGAAAGAGAGTGCGAGGAATGAGCAAGAGAGAGAGAGAGAGCGCGCGCACGTGCGAGAGATAGAGAGAGAGGGGCAGAGAGCGTGCACGAGCGAACAAGCGAGAGAGACTGAGAGGGCGCATGAGAGAGACAGAGAGGGCGCACAAGCGAGGGGGGGAGAGAGAGAGAGAGAGAGAGAAAGAGAGCACACGATCGAGCAAGAGAGAGAGAGAGAAAGTGCGAGCGAACGAGCAAGAGAGAGAACGAGAGAGAGAAAGAAAGAAAGAGCATGCGCGCACGTGAGCGAGAGAGCCCAAGCAGTAGAAGTAAACATTACAGAAAAAAATTTCCTCATGAATGACGCGCACCTGATTTTCTAATACTAATTTTCGGGAAAAAAATGTGCGCGTGGTACACTGGTAAATACGGTAATTAAAATTTGATCTCTTCAGCACAGGGGCCATAACAGGGGCCAGGGCCAGTTCTACAGGGGCACTGACCCCTGTTAGCCCCCGTCTAAAACCGCCACTGTCTGTGTATAATGATGGAGTCCTGTCAGCACATTTCTGTACGTATTGGAATTGATTTGATAAATAAGAACTAAACCAGGCGAGCACAGTGCCTGTGAGCCCAACGTCATGTTCTAGCCTGTGCAGTAAAACAGAATGGCCAGTGGTGTCAAACGCAGTGCTTAAGTCTAACAACAGAATTACGAGGGAGACGCGTCTCTGAAGACAAACTTGTTTTTTTTTGGTTTCACCAGGGCAATCGATCTTTTGGGACCGGTAGGACAGAACTTTTTGTGTTATCGGCTCAGCTGCCGGTGTACTCCGTGAGGCCTCCAACATTACACCTAGCTCGGGAACTGTAAGGACAGTAATCCAATTTGGGAAAACCGGGTTATCTCAGGTGAGAACATCTCTCACCCTAATTTGATTTTTGTTATATACTTGTTTGTTGGGAGAATTACTTAAACTGTTTTTTTCTGTCAACATGTAAATCCATCTTTTTCTTATACAGTATATCTTTTTTCCTTTCATCGTTTTAATGCCCGTTATCTTTTGCCGATCTGGAGCGTGTGGTGTGTGCGTCACAAATAAGGACGAGCGTTGGTCACCTCACCCCGAAAGATTTCGATAATAAACTGCGTTTCACTAGCAGTATTCAGATTAGGGACGTGCGATCAGGGGAGGCCTCACCTGTCATCATGAAAAGTACAAAAAAAAAACTAATTATGATATCATAAAGTACTGTGGTGGGCTGGCGTTTTGCCTGGGGTTTGTTTCCTGCCTTGAGCCCTGTGTTGGCTGGGATTGGCTCCAGCAGACCCCCGTGACCCTGTAGTTAGGATATAGCGTGTCGGGTGATGGATGGATAACATAAAATAAATGTGTCCACGGGTCTGTGCTATAAGTTTGTTTTCTGTATGACACCAATAACTTTGATCGTTTTTATAGTCAAAGTCGCTGAATTGGCTCGTTTCCTATTCAAATATTCGAGAGAAACACGAGGTGCGATAGCGTCCCCTCGGACTGCGCTCTCCTCACACACTCACGGCAGGGGCGGCCTTAGGCATGTGCAAACTGTGCACCTGCACAGGATCGCCAAATTTATATTGAATATAAAACAAAAAGAGAAAATAACGACACAGCTGAAGGCAATGTGGCCGAAGAACATTGTGCTTCTTGTTCATTAGTACGCTGTATTTACTAATGTCGCTAGAGTCGGAGCAGTAAGCTATATGTAGTATTATAACGTCCGCAACGGACGTGGCCATCCGCCGTGCATAAGATACCATATCGACATTGGCGGGCGAAGGGGCCACCGATTCTTTCTCTGCCCAGGGCCGCCACGAGCCTAGAGCCGCCCCTGCGTGACGGGGTTGATGCCTGCGATTGGCTCGTGCCTGCTGCTGTATCTCTGTATGTCGCCAATATAATGTGTGCAGACACGTTTATTATACACTCTGACTTTCCACAGTCTGGCTAATATCTTTAATGAACTTATGTGACATATTTAGTCTTGCTGATCGGACATAAAACCGCAGTGCAAAGGCACAAGGCGAGGCAGACAGTACCGTGCCGTCCTGAAGGGGGCGCATGTGAGTCTAACAGGTGCTCGTTGCTGTTGCTCTTCTACGCAGATGCGCCAACAAGTTGGCGAAATCAAAAGTCAAGTGCACTGCAGTGGGCCGTTTATTGTTATTTTTTGTTCCGACTGACTGCCAAAAAGGAAGATTAAGACTTTTAAAACTAAAGGAAAATAAAGAGGACTTTTACAAGAAAGTGACGGAGATTTTCGTGGCGAAGGATAGGCGTAAGGACTTCATTTACAAATAAAGGTAAGACGATAAACGTTTTTAAGGTCGAAATTGAAATCCGTTTTTTTTTGTACACCACTCTGTACTTTCATTTGTATTGAATGAGTATGAATTATAAAATTGCGACGGGAAATTTAGAACACATGGAGGGTTAACAAGCACATGCGCACTCTCGCCGCTATAAATGTGACGTTGTTTTTTAGCCAAATATGCGCCTTACCTGCTGTATGTGTGCGTAAAGAATGCTGATGAGATATGAAACATAACCAGTATGTGCATGATGGCTGCCAATTGAATAGTGAATAAACTACTCTTTTTAGATCATAACTTTGTAAATCTGACTCTGAAAGAGTCACCGGCCATGAACCTCACCGCACGTCACTGATTCTGATCGTGCAGCGGCCCGGGGTTACACTAAAATGAAGCTACGAGAAAGCCCTATTAACATCATGGAGTTTTCGCAGTTTTGTTTAAAGTGCTCCACCGCATTCGCCTGCCAGTTTTACGTCAGGTAGCACAAACGTTCGGACAGCTCTGTAATTTCTCTCCATAGGATGCGTTGCTAAGTGGTGTGGATGGGTGGAAGAAATCCAGACGTTCCACCAGAATAATATAAAACAGAACGCTAGTGTCATCCCACATGTCGAAAAAAAAAAAACCAAACACGGGGCAAAAACGACAACATAAATTCAAATGATACCTGCATTGATGTACGTGTTGGTCCGCCTTACAGCTCATTGAATCAGTGAGGTGGTGACATGAAAGTCCTGCACCAGGTGGCCAGTCTTTTCTCCCACGTCACCATAGCAGATCAAAGAGGTAAGGACTTCAAGGAGACCCCTGGTGCAGAACCCCTCTAACTGGGGTCTTGCCTGTTACCCCAGTCTCCATCATTAACATCCTCCTCACACACTTGTCTCCTGATGTGGTTCTTCTCCAAACTGTTTATTTCTTCACATATTTTTTCCGTCACGTGATCTTTCATTGCTGGTTTAAGAAGCTTTTTCGGACTCGGACTGTTCTTATCACCCGAGTGCACTAGAAGACGCTGTGGCTTTTTATATTTGTGTTATTTCATTACAGTATGCGACATATTGATCAATTGTGTTTAATGTGCTCTTTTCATTATAGAGTTTTAAAGTGTATGCTATGGCAGGCTATTAATCAATTTTGCTTCAAAGTGTATATTTACTAAAATGATTATATATTTATAGATTATGTATATTTTTATAGAATATATGTATTTTTTCCTTGGCCTAACACTTTCACTGCGGAGCGACTGTGATGAACACACAAACAAAGCCACACTGGCAGTGCCAGGTTCTGGATGCCCAGAGCTCATTAATTTTCATTTTATTACTTTAAAAACGCAGTATCTCTTGTCCATTCAACTAGCATTAATATTCATATTTATGATAACGGTAACGGCTTATATCATGTTGTTAACATTTACATTTCCAGTTATTCATTTATTTTTATCTCTTGTCTTTTCCAGTCTAAATTTCATTTTTTGAAAAGACCCTTTTTTATTTTGCATTAGTAGGGCTCTTATTATTTTACCAACTAAATTTTGAAACAAAACAAAGTAAATAAATATTAAACATAACTCATCATGTTCCACTGTACAAAATTTAGTCGAGGTGGGTTAACTGGTGTTTTTTTTTTTTCAATTCGCTTCCTCTGTCTCTTGCCCCCCGTGTTGCGTTTCAGCCAGGCGTCCTCCGTCAAATGCCATTTTTGATGTCATTTACAGTGCATCCGGAAAGTATTCCCAGTGCATCACTTTTTCCACATTTTGTTATGTTACAGCCTTATTCCAAAATGGATTAAATTAATTTTTTCCTCAGAATTCTACACACAACACCCCATAATGACAACATGAAAAAAGTTTGAGATTTTTGCAAATTTATTATGGGTATGTTGACTTTGGTGCATTGAAACTCTTTAGATCATAACAACTTCTGAACAGCTTCACGCAAGGAGTGTGTGCAGGTGCAGGACAAGAGTCGAACAAAACCAAGTAGGAGTTTACAAGTCTCGACTGATGTTATTTTAGAGAATCCAGGAGGTTAGCGTGGTCAAGGTGACTCATTTCAGTTCTCGTGTTTTTGAATTCCAACGCGCGACACATGCATCTTTACTCATTTTCTTGCTGGCTAGCATGGGGAGGAATAGTCTTGTGGCAAATAACACAATCAACATGGAGTTTTTTAAACTTCAAAACTGGATTCTGTAATATCTCTCTCTCTCTCTCTCACTCTCTCTTATATATATACAGTACTGTGCAAAAGTTTTAGGCAGGTGTGAAAAAATGCCGTAAACAAAGAATGCTTTCAGAAATGGAAGTGTTAATCATTTATTTTCATCAATCAACAAAATGCAGTGAATGAACAAAAGAGAAATCTAAATCAAATCAATATTTGGTGTGACCACCCTTTGCCTTCAAAACAGCATCAATTCTTCATGGTACACTTGCACACAGTTTTTGTAGGAACTCGGCTGGTAGGTTGTTCCAAACATCTTGGAGAACTAACCCCAGATCTTCTGTGGATGTCGGCTTCCTCACATCCTTCTGTCTCTTCATGTAATCCCAGACACACTCGATGATGTTGAGATCAGGGCTCTGTGGGGGCCATACCATCACTTCCAGGACTTCTTGTTCTTCTTTACGCTGAAGATAGTTCTTAATGACTTTGGCTGTATGTTTGGGGTTGTTGTCCTGCTGCAGAATAAATTTGGGGCCAATCATACGCCTCCCTGATGGTATTGCATGATGGATAAGTATCTGCCTGTATTTCTCAGCATTGAGAACACCATTAATCCTGACCAAATCTCCAACTCCATTTGCAGAAATGCAGCCCCAAACGTTCAAGGAACCTCCACCATGCTTCACTGTTGCCTGCAGACACTCATTATTGTACCGCTCTCCAGCCCTTCGATGAACAAACTGCCTTCTGCTACAGCCAAATATTTCAAATTTTGACTCCTCAGTCCAGAGCACCTGCTGCCATTTTTCTGCACCCCAGTTCCTATGTTTTCGTGCATACTTGAGTCGCTTGGCCTTGTTTCCACGTCGGAGGTATGGCTTTTTGGCTGCAACTCTTCCATGAAGACCAATTCTGCCCAGACTTCTCCGGACAGTAGATGGGTGTACCTGGGTCCCACTGGTTTCTGCCAGTTCTGAGCTGATGGCACTGCTGGACATCGTCTGATTTTGAAGGGTAATAAGCTTGATAGATAGATAGATAGAGATACTTTATTAATCCCAGGGGAGAAATTCACATACTCCAGCAGCAAAAAATATTAAATTAAAGAGTAATAAAAAATGCAGGTAAAAAAACAGACAATAACTTGAATAATGTTCAACGTTTACCCCCTCTGGTGGAATTGAAGAGTCGCATAGTTTGGGGGAGGAATGATCTTCTCAGTCTGCCAGTGGAGCAGGACAGTGACAGCAGTCTGTCGCTGAAACTGCTCCTCTGTCTGGAGATGACACTGTTTAATGGATGAAGTGGATTCTCCATAATTGATAGGAGCCTGCTGAGTGCCCGTTGCTCTGCTACGGATGTCAAACCGTCCAGCTCTATGCCAACAATAGAGCCTGCCTTCCTCACCAGTTTGTCCAGGCGTGAGGCATCCTTCTTCTTAATGCTGCCTCCCCAGCACACCACTGCGTAGAAGAGAGCACTCGCTACAACCATCTGATAGAACATCTGCAGCATCTTACTGCAGATGTTGAAGGATGCCAGTCTTCTAAGGAAGTACAGGTGGCTCTGTCCTTTCTTGCACAGATAATCAGTATTGGCAGTCCAGTCCAATTTATCATCCAGCTGCACTCCCAGGTATTTATAGGTCTGCACCCTCTGCACACAGTCACCTCTGATGATCACGGGGTCCATGAGGGGCCTGGGTCTCCTAAAATCCACCACCAGTTCCTTGGTTTTGCTGGTGTTCAGTTGTAGGTGGTTTAAGTCGCACCATTTAACAAAGTCCTTGATTAGGTTCCTGTACTCCTCCTCCTGCCCACTCCTGATGCAGCCCACGATAGCAGTGTCGTCAGCAAACTTTTGCACGTGGCAGGACTCCGAGTTGTATTGGAAGTCCGATGTATATAGGCTGAATAGGACCGGAGAAAGTACAGTCCCCTGCGGCGCTCCTGTGTTGCTGACCACAATGTCAGATCTGCAATTCCCGAAACGCACATACTGAGGTCTGTTTGTAAGATAGTCCACGATCCATGCCACCAGGTATGAATCTACTCCCATCTCTGTCAGCTTGTCCCTAAGGAGCAGAGGTTGGATGGTGTTGAAGGCGCTAGAGAAGTCTAGAAACATAATTCTTACAGCGGCACTGTCTCTGTCCAAGTGGGAGAGGGATCGGTGTAGCATATAGATGATGGCATCCTCCGCTCCCACCTTCTCCTGGTATGCGAACTGCAGAGGGTCGAGGGCGTGTTGGACCTGTGGCCTCAGGTGGTGAAGCAGCAGCCGCTCCATGGTCTTCATCACATGTGATGTTAGAGCGACAGGCCGGAAGTCATTCAGCTCACTAGGACGTGATACCTTTGGGACTGGGGTGATGCAAGATGTTTTCCAAAGCCTCGGGACTTTCCCCTGTTCCAGGCTCAGGTTGAAGATGCGCTGTAGAGGACCCCCCAGCTCTGATGCACAGACCTTCAGCAGTCGTGGCGATACTCCATCTGGACCTGCTGCTTTGCTGGCACGAAGTTTCCTCAGCTCACTTGCGCTGCTGTAATTGTGGGTGGGGATGTCTCTCCTATGTTGGTATCAGCAGAAGGATGTGTAGAGAGTGTAGTACTCCGAGGTGATAGTGGGTTAGGGTGGTCAAACCTGTTAAAGAAGATGTTCATTTGGTTTGCTGTCTTCACGCCTCTCTCGATGGTGGTACCCCGCTTCGAGCTGCAGCCAGTGATGATCTTCATCCCATCCCACACTTCCTTCATGCTGTTGTTCTGCTGCTCCAGCTTTCTCCTGTACTGCTCCTTCGCCGCCCTGAGCTGGACTCGGAGTTCCTTCTGCACGCGCTTGAGCTCATGCTGATCACCGCCTTTCAAAGCCCTTTTCTTCTGGTTCAAAAGGCCCTTGATGTCACTTGTAATCCATGGCTTGTTGTTAGCATAGCAGCGTACAGTTCTTACTGGAACTACTGTACAATGTCCATACAGAAGTTGATGTAGTCGGTAGTGCAGTCAACAACCTCCTCAATGTTCTCACTATGTGATCCCTGCAGGATATCCCAGTCTGTAGTTCCAAAACATTCTCTCAGAGTATTCTCAGCCTCCGGGGTCCACTTCCTGAATGATCGTGTGGTTACAGGTAGGACTCTCACTTTTGGTTTGTAGTGAGGCTGAAGCAGAACCAGGTTATGATCTCCTTTCCCAAGCACAGGCAGCGGGGTGGCACTGTACGCGTCTTTAACGTTTTCATACAGTAAATCAATAGTCTTATTTCCCCGGGTGTTGCAGTCCACATACTGGGAGAATGCAGGTAATGTTTTGTCCAGCGTCACATGGTTAAAGTCTCCAGCGATTAGCACAAGCGCCTCAGGGTGCTGCGTTTGTAACTTAGCAACAGCAGAATGGATGATGTCACTTGCTGACTCCACGTCCGCCCAAGGAGGAATATACACGACGACAACAATGACGTGTCCAAACTCTCTGGGCAAGTAATAGGGACGCAGACTTACGGCCAACAGTTCGATGTCCCTGCAGCAAGTGGAGATTTTGACTTTAACATGTCCAGAGTTACACCATCGTGTATTAACATCGAGAGCGAGTCCTCCTCCTTTGTGCTTCCCACAGGTACTTGCGTCTCTGTCCGCTCTAACTGTGCTAAACCCGGGTAGCTCCACCTTAGCATCTGGGATGGTGGTAGTTAGCCACGTTTCGCAGAAACACAACAAACTGCATTCTCTGTAGGTTCTGACATTTTTCACCAGCGCAGCCAGTTCGTCGATCTTATTTGAGATTGAGTTCACATTCCCCAGAATAACAGAAGGCACCGAAGGCTTAAAACGCCACTTTCTCACAAGCCGCTTCATTTTTAGCTTAGTGCCGGCTCTGCTGCCACGATACCGCCTTCTTACCTCGTCAGGTAAATAGGGAACCACACTGGCACTGGCATTTGTTCTCAGCGCCCGAAGTTGAGTACTTGAATAGGCGAGTCTCGGTGTGTAAAAATCCATGTCCACGTTGTAAAAGTAAGTGTGTCCAGGGAACAAATCCACATAAAATAAAGTGATAGGAGTGATCAATAAAAAAAAATAGAAAAATAAAAGTAGAAAAATACACATACATATACAGTCATACACGGAGCTGCTGAAAAGGCTGCCACTCTCGGCGGCGCCGGATGTGTTTTTCATCTGCTGCACTAAGTTTCCTTGGCCGACCACCTCATCTACGATCCTCAACGTTGCCCGTTTCTTTGTGCTTCTTCAAAAGAGCTTGAACAGCACATCTTGAAACCCCAGTCTGCTTTGAAATCTTTGTCTGGGAGAGACCTTGCTGATGCAGTAGAACTACCTTGTGTCTTGTTGCTGTGCTCCATGACATGAAACTGTCTTCCACAACCTCACCTTGGGAGCAGAGTTTGGCTGTTCCTCACCCAGTTTGAAGCTGTTTCTGTTTCAGTTAATGACTGTGTTTCAACCTCCGTGTGACATTGATGATCATTAGCACCTGTTTGGTACAATTGGGTGATCAGACACCTGACTAGAATCCTACAAAATCCCTGACTTTGTGCAAGTGGACCTATAAGAATTGATGCTGGTTTGAAGGCAAAAGGTGGTAACACCAAAAATTGATTTGATTTAGATTTGTCTTTTGTTCGCTCACTTTACATTTTGTAAATTGATAACAATAAACAATCATTATTTATATTTCTGAAAGCATTCTTTGTTTACAGCATTTTTTCACACCTGCCTAAAACATTTTTGCAGTACTGTACGCAAAAAAGTATATATACGCAGTATATATATATATATATATATATAGGGTGGCGCAGTGGTAACACTGCTGCCTCTCAGGAGACCTGGGTTCTCTTCCTGGGTCCTCCCTGCGTGGAGTTTGCATGTTCTCCCCGTGTCTGCGTGGGTTTCCTCCCACAGTCCAAAGACAATTGTCCCTAATGTGTGCTTGGTGTGTGTGTGTGTGTGTGCGCCCTACTGACCACATTAGGGGTGCTCTCCACTGACATTGAGTTCTTTTGCTAAATGGTGGACCTCCCTTCATCAGTTACATGCCATATGGAAGACTTGAAAACTCCAGGATCCTTCAAGGACAAATCAAAATGGCCCAATATCGTGGATACAATGCGGGTACTGAAGGCCGAGGTGGCTTGAGGAGCCCGGCTGGTTGATTTTGTCGTCCTGTTGTAACTTCTGATGTGTTTATTGTGAAGTTTTGGTCAGTGTCTAATCTGCTTTGTCTTGAACAGGGTCATTATGGTGGGGTGCTGGAGCCTATCCTAACCAGCACAGGGCATAAAGCAGGGCACCAGTCCATCTCGGGACAAACACACACACCAAGCAGGACCAATTTAGTGTCACCCGTACACTTAATCTGCATGTCTTTGAAGTGTGGGAGGAAACGCATGCTGACCCGGGGAGAACATGAAGACTCCATGCTGAGGAGACTCAAATCCTGGTCTCCTTAAGCAACGAAGGTTGAAATTTCAGTCCCTTGGCGAGTGCTACACTTCTCTCTTCCATTACTTTACATATAAAACGTATTGCGTAAGTAGTAAGTTCTGCTTATTGTGGTAAGCAACAAGAATTTTAGGCTCAATAGAAAAAAGGCACTATATAATATTAAAGAACCGTCGATAAACTGGCCATTCTTGTAAGCTCCAGTGATGCATAGAGCGTCAGGTCAGTTTATTTTTTATTTGTTTTATTACAACTGGCTTGATATTTCCTTGGTGGATTTTCCTTCTGAATGTCTGCTGATTCTCTTGTCTGCTCTTCTACCCAAACCGCCTGTCGAGTGCGGATGCCATGTAGATTGGAGAGCCCGCTCTTCTTATGGCATTGGATGAGCTTTTTTTTTTTTTTTCCCTTCTCTCCTTCAGTTGTGGCCATTTCCAGACTCATTTTAATTAATTTGTGGCCATCTGTTGTTTATTACGAGGGTTTTTGCACTTTTGTGAACTAGTGAGGACTGTGTAAGTTTTCGAGCAGATCACATAAGCAACAGAGCTGACAATATGCAAAACTGTTTGGAAACAATTTCAGGGGATTATACGAGGAGGGAATCGATCGGTCCATTTTGTTTAGTGGCGTTTTTCAAAGGAAGGAGTGCAGCGGGCAGGGGTTTACCCCAGCAGCGGGGAACGCAGAGCTGGCACACAAGTGGTTAATCTAGCCATCCTAACCCTCAGCCTAACGCTAACTATGGCCCTGATGTTAAGTCAGTTCAACAGGGCTAATAGTAACCCTATGAGTAGCCCCATAATAATATTTATTTATAGAGTTTAGATTTTGATAGTGTTCTTTTTAGTATTAATGTTTTAAGAATAGGGTGGCATGGTGGCGCAGCGGGTGGCGCTGCTGCCTCACAGTAAGGAGACCTGGGTTCACGTCCCGCATGTTCTCCCCATGTCTGCATGGGTTTCCTCCCATTGTCGCATTGGCGATATTAAATTGTCCTTGGAGTGTGTGCCCTGCGGTGGGCTGGCGCCTTGCCTGGGGTTTGTTTCCCGCCCTGTGCTGGCTGGGATTGGCTCCAGCAGACCCCCCGTGACCCTGTAGTTAGGATATAGTGGGATGGATAATGAATGGATGGATGGATATTTTAAGAATATTTATATACCTTTTTTTAATATAATTTATGGTGGATATTCTGGCCTCCTCTTCCGCTTATCCGAGATCGGGTCATGGGGGCAGCAGCTTGAGCAGAGATGCCCAGACTTCCCTCTCCCCGGCCACTTCTACTAGCTCTTCTGGGGGAATTCTGAGGCGTTCCCAGGCCAGCTGAGAGAGCGGGAGGGACTATCCTGGGTGTTCCCTGGGGCCTCCTCTCGGTTAGACGTGCCCGGAAAACATCTCACCAGGGAGGCGTCCAGGAGGCATCCTGATCAGATGCCTGATCCACCTCATCTGACTCAATGTGGAATGGATGGATGGATTTCCTAATTGGAATTCCTATTGTATATAGATATACAGTGAAACCTCGGTTTGCGAGTAACTTGGTTTACGAGTGTTTTGCAAGACGAGCAAAGATTTTTAATAAATCTTGACTTGATAAACGAGCGAGGTCTTGCAGTACGAGTAGCATGTATACGCTTTGTCTGCTGAGCGTCATGTGATCACAACTGAGCTGATGGTTCTTCTCTCTCTCTCTTGCTGCGGGATTGTGGGTAATCGTCTCCTATTCTGCGTCTGAGTCGGCGTGCCTCACTCATATAGTCAACATCCGTACGAGCGTATACTGTTTACTGCAGCATTAGCATTGTGACTGTGTGTGTGCGCGTGCGCTCTTGTGTGGGTGTGCACGCTCGTGTGTGTGGGTGTGCACGCGCTCGCATGTGTGCTGTGACATGCGAGTTCCCTTCTTGCACCCTAAAACACAAAGCTGAGTCTCAGTACTTTAGCAACACCAGCTTTATTCAGCTTGAAACAGCAACAGCGCGGTTATTTATACACAGACACAGCAGTCAGGCAGGGCCCTGCACATTTATAACTTTCCTTGTTCCTTGTATCGCCCATCGACGGCAGGCGCTTATAGCATGTCTGTGATTTTTTCGGATTCGCTTTTACGGCGAACTGCTGCAGCGCTGGGAGCCTGCGATTGCTTTGGGACGCTCTTCCGCGTGTCGTCCCTTTGGGTGAAATCCACACAAGAGTTTAGAAACTCACTCACACCGGCCATGATTCTTTTCAAAGGTAAAGTGCAGGTCTGCGGTGGGTTGGCACCCTACCCGGGATTGGTTCCTGCCTTGTGCCCTGTGTTGGCTGGGGATTGGCTCCTGTGTTCGGATTCAGCGGGTTGGAAAATGGATGGATGGTAAAGTGCAGGTTAATTTGTTGTATGTTTTTGTACTTTATATTTTGTATTAATCAATTTTATATGAATAGTTTTGGGTTGTGGAACAAATCATCTGAGTTTCCATTATTTCTTATGGGGAAATTCACTTTGATATACGAGTGCTTTGGACTACGAGCACGTTTCTGGAACGAATTATGCTCGCAAACTGAGGTTCCACTGTATGATTTTTGTTAGGGTTTATGGATGTCTTTTAGAAATATTATTAAACACTAAATTATAAATTATATATTTATTTACTAGGGGGTTCCCTCCTGCTCGCTTCGATCGCCAAACCCCCAGGCCTGTGCTACGCCCCAGCCATTTCGCGTCTCTGTCGCTTGTGTTGTGAAGAGGGAGTCTGAAGAAGATGCGGTCGCTCCTCCCAAACCCCCTCTTAAATGGTGACACAATGAGAAACAAATAGTTTATTTGTACCTCCTCTTTGCTCGATCAGCTGCTGCCGTGCCGTGTGATCTGCATCTCGTGCGGGGCTTCAAACATTTAAAGGCCTGTACAGCAGCTGTCCTACTCTTTGTCTTTTATTTCCAACCCCGGGCGTGGTTTTATATCTCTTGGCACAAAGTCTTGTTTCGCGGGAAGTGAGTTCTTGATATTTCTTAGTGTATAATTTAAAAACGGAGTAAGAATCTGAAAAATCTAATAACATCGCATTAAAGTTCGATAAACTCTGGGGAAAAAATGATACCGAACATATATATGTAGGTTTTAAAATAAGCCTGTGACAAAAAACGTCACATAAAATCGTTGCACTTTTAGGCTTAGGATTTTATATATAGAGAATATATTTATTTAATTGCAGATTTCTTAGGCTGTATCTACAATTGATAAGTGTAAAAGGTGCTATATATGCGCCCGACCAGACACAGACTCACAACAGAGGCACGTTAAAATCAACCGAAAGATTTTATTTTCTTCAGCTGAGGTCCACATCTTCCTCGTGTCCCTCAGCCCTAACACAGTCCCCAAACACCAAATAAATCAAAATAAAGCACACCACACTCCTCTTCCTCCACCACTCCTGCCAGGCAACCTCGTCCTCCTCCTCCCGACTCAGGCTCCCGAGTGGTGGCTGCTGGCTCCTTTTATTAAGCACCCAGGAGGTGCTCCAGGTGCTTGATTGCCGAGTACCAGCTGCACTTCCAGGTGTGGCAAAAATACTGCCTACAAGGGCCCAGTGGTTCCCACTGCAGCGCCCCCTGGCGGCGCCTGCGGTACCGAACAGGGCTGCACCAAACTCCAACTCCCATGAAGCCCTGCAGGAGTCAGAGGCACCACTGCAACCTAGGGAGGCTGCCATCTAGTGTCCAGGGGGAGGTATTGGGTCTCCCATATTTGATCCCCCGGAACATGTGCTGAAGGGCTGTCTGCCACATAAGATTAAATTGTAATAGTTGAATCTGTTTGTCCGTACATTCCCATTTTGGGAGCATCCTCCACTAACCCTAACCCTTAACCCTAACCCAACAAAGCCGATACCTCTAAGGGCCCTGTCCACTCTCCGTACCCAGAAATGACCCACACAGATGTCCTCACAGGTGGCATAGTGGTAGTGCTGCTGCTTTGCAGAAAGGAGACTGTGGAAGATTGTGGGTTCGCTTCCCGGTTCCTCCCTGTGTGGATAGCACTTTGAGTACTGAGAAAAGCGCTATATAAATGTAATGAATTATAGATGCCCCAGAACAGACTCCATGGCCAGTGGAGAGGGAGCTCTCAGAGCTTGGAGGTAAGCTACTTCCCCAGACACACACCCAAGCTAATAAGCCCTACAGGGCCGGGGAGCCTGGGTGATGAGGGTACTACCACCACAAGTTCTGGGACCTACCCCAATCTCAAAGCCCACAAGGCCAAAGGGGAGACTGGAGAATAAGAGCAAATGAGCCACCCACTCTGAGGGACCCTTCCTAGTATCTGTACCCAGATGTGGTCCATGGAATGAGACAACAGGGAAACCAAGGGACAGCAAAAGGGCAGGAAAGCCTGGGCCTACCCCTACCCCCAGGCCTAAGGTTATCCAAGGAGACCCCTAGCCTAAGGCAGATGTTAATCCCACAACATCGGTATTAGGGACATGAAATCACAGCTAAACAACATTTTACGACAGATTTTAGTTTTGAGGGGACCTCAGTACAAAGAATCTCCAAGCAAAAAACAAGTGACGATGATCCGTGCCTTTCTGGGACCCTCCAATGATAAAATTGTGCTTCTCAAAGGTTGATCTTCGATGGCTCATGAAACTTAAAAGAGATTCTTATTGATGTTTCATTTAAGAATCGATTTTGTCACAGATGTTAGGCAAAAAGGAGACACAAGATACAGCTGAGGTAACACGTCAAAATTGAGAATCTGGAGTGAAAAAGGCACGGCTCATCTTCTGAGATCGCGTTCTGGTCTTGTTTTAGTCTCTTTCAAGACTTCATGTTTTTTCTCCTCGTGGGACTGATGCTTTCCTCTAGGTCACTTATACCATCTGAGATACAATTCGTTACTTTGCTTTTGTTTTTCTAGTTGGAGCACAGGTGGCTGAAGGGACTTTCTCGTGGTCAAATGGTGTCAGTAGTGGGATTTGAACTCATAACCTTAGGATCTGAAGACCAAAGTCTTATCCGCTACACCACACTTCCTGCCTAATTGAGTCCTGATCTAATTGAAGATCAATATAAATTAGAGCAACTATTAGTATTACTCAGAAGCAAGGACTACAGGACGGTAGTGAGACCAGCTATGTTATATGGGCTGGAGACGGTGGCACAGGAGACAGAGCTGGAGGTGGCAGAGTTAAAGATGATAAGATTTGGATTGGGTGTGACGAGGATGGACAGGATTACAAATGAGGACATTAGAGGGTCAACTCGGAGTCAAAGAGGTGAGATTGTGTTGGTTTGGACATGTGCAGAGGAGAGATGAGGGGTATATTGGGAGAAGGGTGCTAAGGATAGAGCTGCCAGGGAAGAGGAACAGAGGAAGGCCTAAGAGGAGGTTTATGGATGTGGTGAGAGAGGACATGCAGGTGATGATGGGGGTGACAGAACAAGATGATGAGGACAGAAAGATATGGAAGAAGATGATCCGCTGTGGCAACCCCTAACGGGAGCAACCGAAAGAAGAAGAGACTACAGCTTTGTTATCGCAGTAAAGTGTTTTATTACTACCGTCCATACATTTCACCAAATATAACCGAGCGCAAAAAAATGTTAAGACACCTCGTCATTGAGAGGTTTACTTACCTCAGCAGTGACATTCACGTCTGTGGTGATTCTCTCTGCCTATGAAGTCAGTTGACAGACTGGGACACTGGAGGTCACTGGAAAAGGGTGTGTGGTGCTCCTGTTATCTCTGCAAAAGGACAAAGGTCCAAATCTTTAGAGTCCTGGAGCTCCCTGTTTTGTGAGACAGTAGAACATTAGAACAATCTAAACGAGAACAGGCCATTCAGCCCAACAAAGCTCACCAGTCCTGTCCACTTATTTTTCCCAAAAAAAACATCAAGTCGAGTTTTGAAAGTCCCTAAAGTCTTACTGTCCACCACACTACTTGGTCGCTTATTCCAAGTGTCTGGCATTCTTTGTGTAAAGAACATGGAGACATGGATGCTATCCGGTGACCTGAGATGAAGACTGGACTCCTTTGGTACTGTGGCTCTCTTCAGAGAATCCTTGGGTGTCGCTGGTTTGACTTTGTGTTGCTCACGGAGTCCCGATTGAGGCACATGACCTGCATTGTGAGGGAGTGTCAGGTATGGCACTATAATTCCCCGAGGGTGATCCGGCTCACAGGACCCTCATTGTTGAGGACCCGAGCAACTGGACCAGGCCAAGGGGACACCCACATAACACCTGGCAGCGGCAGATTGATGGTCATGTCCGGAGGGTGGGTCTGCCTGAGGGGGCTCCCAACCAGGATCCCGAGTTGTTTCATCTTGTGGTAGGTGTGGCAATGCGCTGTACCAGTGCAGGCTCCCCAACCTGACCTGACACTACTTGGGAGATCTGAGCCCACTGTGTGACTGAGATCTGAGATCTCCACTGAAACTCAAGAGAAGACCCCTGTGAGAATCCTTTTTTTTTTCTCAGGAGAACAATCAGAGAAGCAGGAGACCAAAGACAATGTCTCCATTTTATTTCTTTCTGATCTCATTATTATTGAGGGGAAACCAAAAAGATATTAAGGAGATCTCCTTTTTGATTTTTCATTCCTATGGGCTAAGCAAACAGCTCAAAACTGCAGCCATGTGGATGGAGCTCATGGGAACGCTGTATTTTCCCTAACCTAACCTAATATAAAGTGCTATTTCTAGAACACCGGGCAGGCATCCCAAGTGAATACAGCTTGTCCACAGAGAGTGAAATGAAGTGGGGTAAGTGGAGAGATGCCTAGAGGCGAAATCAAAATACGGAGTGGAGTGTGCGAGCACTCGCTGAATGGGAGTGCAGATTGTGAAAGAGGGGCAAGAGACAGAAAAAGGTTTGGGGTAGGCAGCAATTGAAGCACTGAGTCGTCTATAAGGACTGAGTCCAAACAGAACTGACCAGTCATTGAGGACAGGACGAAGAGACAGGAAGTGATGTCAGGCTGATCCTTCTTTGGAGGGTCTGGAAAACAGGGAAGAGAGAAAGAGACAGAGAGAAAGAGAGAGAGAGAGAACGAAATAGAGATAGAAATAGAGAAATAGAGATAGAGAGAGAAAAAGATAGAAAGAGGAAGAGAGAGAGAGAGAGAGAGAGAGAGAAAGAGACAGAGAGAAGAAGAGAGAAAGAGAGAGAGAAAGAGACAGAGAGAGAGAGGAAGAGAGAGAAAGAGACAGAGAGAGAGAGGAAGAGAGAGAACGAAATAGAGATAGAAATAGAGAAATAGAGAGAGACCGAGAGGGAGAGGAAGAGAGACAGAGAGAACAAGGGAGAGAGAGAGAGAGGAAGAGAGACAGAGAGAGAAAGAGAGAGAGACAGAGAAAGAGACAGAGAGAGACAGAAAGAGATGGAAAGGGAGAGAGGAAGAGAGACAGAGAAGAAGAGGGAGACAGAGAGAGAGAGAGAGACAGAAGGAGAAAAAGAGAGGAAAAGAGAGAGAAAGAGAGAGAGAGAAAGAAATAGAGATAGAAATAGAGAAATAGAGAGAGAGAGGAAAAGATAGAAAGAGGAAGAGAGACAGAGAGAGAAAGATAGAAAGAGAAAGAGAGAGACAGACACAGAGAGAGAGACCGAGAGGGAGAGGAAGAGAGACAGAGAGAAAGATAGAACAAGGGAGAGAGAGAGAGAGAGGAAGAGAGACAGAGAGAGAGAGACAGAAAGAGAGAGGAAGAGAGAGAGAAACAGATAGAAAGAGAGAGACAGAGAAAGAGACAGAGAGAGACAAAGAGATGGAAAGGGAAAGAGGGAGACAGACAGAGAGAGAGAGAGACAGAAAGAGAAAGAGAGAGGAAGAAAGAGAGAGACAGAGAAAGAGATAGAAAGAGAGAGAAAGAGACAGGGAGAAAGAGATAGAAAGGGAGAGAAAGAGAGAGACAGAGAGAAAGATAGAACGAGTAAGAGAGAGAGGAAGAGAGACAGAAAGAGAGAGACAGAAAGAGAAAGAGAGATAGAAAAAGAGAGAGAGACAGAAAGAGATAGAAAGGGAGAGAGAGAGGAAGAGAGGGAGAGAGAGTCAGTAATCATCACCACCCACTGGCCTGGTGTAGAAATACAATCACTTAAGCCCTTCGACTGCCTCCCATGTGCCCGGGTGTGACAGAACAAAGGGGCATATCCAGGGCACAGAGTTTCAAGGAACAGCAGTTGTCCAAAAGCTAAATATAAATTAAAAAAAAATCCATTTTATTAATCTCCGTAGTCCAGTAAGGGGTAGCAAGGAGACGTCAGGTACAAGTCATCAAGTAATTCCTAGGTGGGATGCCAGTCCATAATCTCTCAGACTCACTCAGACTGAACAAATCAAAAGTCCCAGGAGACAACCCATGTAGTTTTGGGTAGAATGAACAAACTGCACATCCTGTAGACCGGGGCTGGGCAGTTACTCGAACCCGGCACCCTCACTTATGCGGCAGCATTTCATTTTCTACCCTGACTGTCAGCGTTTTCCAACCTACCGCACGTACTTACAAATACTTATTACATCAGAGCAATCTGGACAAGAACAGGCCGTTCAGCCCAGCAAAGCTTGCCAGTCCTCTCCACTTCATTCTTCTAAAATAACATCAAGCTGAGTTCTGAAAGTCCCTAAAGTCCTCCTGCCCACCACACTACTTGGTCACTTATTCCAGGTGTCTGTAATTCTCTGTGTAAAGTAAAACTTACTAACGCTTGTGTTAAATTTCCCCTTCACAAGTTTCCAGCAGTGTCCTTGTGTTCTTGATGAACTCATTTTAAATTCACAGAATTGATCCACTGGACTAACTCCCTTCATCATTTAATACTTAATAATTTGCTCATAGACACTGTAGGTGCCAGCGAGGAGGGATAGGCATCCTAGCTGGGAAAAAGGAACGATTCATGCCCTGCCAGGAGGCCATATTGAAAAGACCAGGCAAGCGGGCTCACCAGGAGCAGTTCATTCCCCCACACGACAGGTGGCAGTGTCCCTCAAAGCTAAACCCAATTTGGACAAGCGCAGGGTGGCATTGGAGTTGAAACCCGCAAACTCAGACCTGCCAGGGTCTTTAGGGTCCACCAGAGAGCTCTACTGGCAGGGCTGCCCTTGTTTCTGCACAACCCTGAAATGCTCTGGATGACCCGGACAGGAGACTAGGAACAATTCTCAGGTCTAGTTGAAAAGAGATGAGCAGGCTGTCTCCCTTAAATTAAGTCCAAGTCGGGTGGCCATGGGCAACACTCTTCTGGAGGAGGAAGGAGGATTTGTGAATGGTGGCTGATTTTGCTATTCATTGTATGAGGTTCAATAAAAAATATGAATTTGAACCTGGAATTGTGTTGAGTATTGCTGTCAGGCAGACAGTGTAGTGTAGTGATGAAGGCTTTGGGCTTCAAACCCTGAGGTTGTGTGTTCAAATCCCACTACTGACACCAATTTGTGATGATTAGCAAATCACTCAACCTGCCTGCGCTCCAAGTGGAAAACCAAAAGTAATGGAACCAAATATATCATAAATGCTGTAAGTCAAATAACTAAATGTGTCTGTGGTTTGGGGCTCAGTGGCGCCCTCTAGTGGTTACAACTTACAGCTATCCCTGATTACATCCTGCCTGAAGAAGGGGCCTGAGTTGCCTTGAAAGCTTGCATATTGTAATCTTTTTAGTTGATCAGTAAAACGGGTCATTTTGCTGGACTTCTCATTACTTGTAAAAATCCACAAATACATTTTTGGCTGATGATTCCTAAATTTTCTAAAACTGGCTCTCCCCCACGGCTCCACCCACGTAGTAGTGAAACAGGACAGACTTTAAAAAAACAACAAAAAAAATTTTAAAAAGAAACAAATGTATTCTGGCCAATCAATCGTTGGCACTGTATCTGATGGTGTTCATGTCTGACCGGAGAGCGTCCTCCGCATGGGGAGAAGAGCACGTGGCCGTGATATCTCTGCCAATCAGCAGCTACCCTCTAAAACACACGTAGCTCTGATCTGTCTCTCAGAAATGTCAAACGTTACTCCTTAACAATCTGTAGATGATAATATCTGCTGAACAAACAGGTATCGCTAGCTAAGTGGAGGCGAGGTGCGCTCCAACACGTGGCGAGAGGTAGAGCGGCTTGAATGGAGGCTGGCGCAGGAGTGAGGAGGGACCCGCCCACTTCCCCCTCCCCTCGGCCCGCTGCGTGTCTCTCAGATTCAAACATTATGGTGGGCTCTGTAATTTCTTCTAGACTGTCACTGTTGTCCACCCAAGCGCACACACACACACACACACACACACACTTGTCTTTCACGTTCATAGACTCACATCTCAATCAGCTGTGTGCGGTCAGGGGATCCTCACCTGTCATCATCCATCCATTATCAAACCCGCTATATCCTAACTACAGGGTCATGGGGGTCTGCTGGAGGCAATCCCAGCCAACACAGGGTGCAAGGCAGGAAACAAACCCCGGGCAGGGCGCCAGCCTCACTGCAAAGCACACACACACACTAGGGACAATTTGGGATCACCAGTGCACCTAACCTGCATGTCTTTGGACTGTGGGAGGAAACCCACGTAGACACAGGGAGAACATGCAAACTCCACACAGGGAGGACCTGGGAAGCAAACTCAGGTCTCCTAACTGCGAGGCAGCAGCGCTACCCACTGTGCCATTGTGCTGCCCCCTGTCATCATCCATCCATCCATTTTCCAACCCGCTGAATCCGAACACAGGGTCACGGGGGTCTGCTGGAGCCAATCCCAGCCAATACAGGGCACAAGGCAGGAATCAATCCCGGGCAGGGTGCCAACCCACCGCAGGACACACACACAAACACACACACACACCAAGCACACACTAGGGCCAATTTAGAACTGCCAATCCACCTAACCTGCATGTCTTTGGACTGTGAGAGGAAACCCACGCAGACACGGGGAGAACATGCAAACTCCACGCAGGGAGGACCCGGGAAGCGAACCCTGGTCTCGTAACTGCGAGGCAGCAGCGCTACACACTGTGCCACCGTGCCGCCCCCTGTCATCATGAAAAGTAAAAAAAAATAATAATGATAACATAAAGTAAATGTGTCAACTGGTCTGTACTATAAGTTTGTTTTCTGTATGATTCCAATGATTCTGGTCATTTTTATAGTCAGAATCACTGAATTGGCTCATTTCCTGTTCAAATATAAAAGAGAAACGTGAGGTGCGGCAGCGACGAGTCTCACCTCCCCTCGGACTGCGCTCTCCTCACACACTCACGGGGTTGATGCCTGTGACTGTCGCGTGCCTGTCGCTGTCTCTCTGTATGTCGCCAATATAATGTGTGCAGACACGTTTATTATACACCCTGACTTCCCACAGTCTGGCTAATATCTTTAATGAATGTGGGTGACATATTTAGTCTTGCTGATACAACAACAACAACATTTATTTATATAGCACATTTTCATACAAAAAGTAGCTCAAAGTGCTTTACATAATGAAGAAAAGAAGAATAAAAGACAAATAAGAAATTAAAATAAGACAACCTTAGTTAACATAAAAAGGAGTAAGGTCCGATGGCCAGGGTGGACAGAAAAAACAAAAAAAAAACTCCAGAAGGCTGGAGAAAAAAATAAAATCTGTAGGGGTTCCAGGCCACGAGACCACCCAGTCCCCTTTGGGCATTCTACCTAACATAAATGAAATAGTCCTCTTTGTAGTTAGGGTTCTCACGGAGTCACTTGATGCTGATGGTTATACAGACTTCTGGCTTTTAATCCATCCATCATTGTTGGAACATCATGGTGCTTTGGGTAGATGGTGGTGGCTTGTGCCACCACCAATAGGACACCGGAAAAGGAAACAGAAGAGAGAGTAGGGGTTAGTACAAATTTTGAATGAATAGTTATTATAATGAATTGGATATACAGAGTGTCAGGATTAAATTACAGTGAAGTTATGAGAAGGCCATGTTAAAGTAATGTGTTTTCAGTAGTTTTTTAAAGTGCTCCACTGTATTAGCCTGGCGAATTCCTACTGGCAGGCTATTCCAGATTTTAGGTGCATAACAGCAGAAGGCCGCCTCACCACTTCTTTTAAGTTTTTGCTCTTGGAATTCTAAGGAGACACTCAGTTGAGGATCTGAGGTTGCGATTTGGAATATAAGGTGTCAGACATTCCGATATATAAGACGGGGGCGAGATTATTTAAAGCTTTATAAACCATAAGCAGAATTTTAAAGTCAATTCTGAATGACACAGGTAACCAGTGTAGTGACATCAAAACTGGAGAAATGTGTTCGGATTTTCTTTTCCTGGTAAGGATTCTAGCAGCTGCATTCTGCACTAACTGCAAACGATTGATGTCTTTTTTGGGTAGTCCTGAGAGGAGTGCATTACAGTAATCTAGCCGACTAAAGACAAACGCATGAACTAATTTCTCTGCATCTTTCGATGATATAAGAGGTCTAACTTTTGCTATGTTCCTTAGGTGAAAAAATGCTGTCCTAGTGATTTTATTAATATGCGATTTAAAATTCAGATTACAATCAACGGTTACCCCTTAGCTTTTTACCTCCGATTTGACTTTTAATCCTAATGCATCCAGTTTATTTCTAATAGCCTCATTGTATCCATTATTGCCAATCACTAAGATTTCGGTTTTTTCTTTATTTAATTTGAGAAAGTTACTATTCATCCATTCTGAGATACAGGTTAGACATTGTGTTAGCGAATCAAGAGATTTGGGGTCATCAGGTGCTATTGATAAATACAGCTGTGTGTCATCAGCATAGCTGTGGTAGCTCACGTTGTGCCCTGAGATAATCTGACCTAATGGAAGCATGTAGATTGAGAAGAGCAGCGGACCCAGGATAGAGCCTTGTGGAACACCATATAGAATATCATGTGTCTTTGAGTTATAATTACCACAACTAACAAAGAATTTTCTCCCTGCCAGGTAGGATTCAAACCAGTTTAAGACACTGCCAGAGAGGCCCACCCATTGACTAAGGCGATTCTTAAGAATATTATGATCAATAGTGTCAAATGTGGCACTCAAATCTAAGAGGATGAGAACAGATAAATGGCCTCTGTCTGCATTTACCCGCAAGTCATTTACTACTTTAACGAGTGCAGTTTCTGTGCTGTGATTTGTTCTAAAACCTGACTGAAATTTATCAAGAATAGCATGTTTATTGAGGTGCTCATTTAACTGCATAATGACTGCCTTCTCTAGAATTTTACTTAAGAAAGGCAGGTTAGAGATGGGTCTATAATTTTCAAGAGCAGAGGGGTCGAGATTATTTTTCTTAAGTAGGGGTTTAATTACCGCAGTCTTAAGACAGTCTGGGAAGACCCCCGTATCTAATGACGAATTTACTATGTCAAGAACATTATCAATAAGCACACCCGATACTTCTTTGAAAAAATTTGTTGGTATTGGGTCAAGGGCACAGGTGGATGGTTTCATTTGAGAAATTATTTTATGTAAATCAGGTAAATCTATCCTAGTGAAAGACTCTAATTTATTTATTATGGAGTACTGGGGTTTCGGGGGATCCTTAGTGTTGGGGAGATATACTATGTTATTTCTAATATCATTAATTTTTTGATTGAAAAATACAGCGATAGCCTCACAGGTTTTACTGGAAGTACTTAGGAGGCATTCCTTTGAGTTACCTGGGTTTAACAGATGATCAATTGTCGAAAATAAGACTCTGGGATTACTAGCATTGTTATTTATAATCTTAGAGAAATAGCAGCGCCTCTCAAGACGGACTGTGTTATTGTATTCTGTTATTTTAACTTTTAATATCTCATAGTCAATAGTTAGTTTAGTCTTCCTCCATTTACGCTCAGCTCTACGGCATGTTCTCTTTAAATCAGACACTCTTTGGGTCTTCCAAGGTATAACAATGCTAGAAGATTTTTTAACTGTCTTTTCAGGTGCAACTGAGTCAACAGCAGCCCTCACTTTAGTATTAAATCTTTCCACCTTACTATTTACATTCTCCTCGCTATTATAGTTGGCACTATAAACGGACTGATTGGTTAGAATGTTTGTAAGTTTTAAAGTTGCTGATGAGTCAAAGAAGCGTTTTTTAACAATATGCTTCTCATGAGTGTTTTCTATCATTATTTCTATATTAAAAAGTAGAAGAAAATGGTCTGAAAGACCCGTATCAATGACCTGCTTTATATCAACTTTTAGTCCTTTAGTAATTACTAAGTCTAACGTATGACCTGCTTTATGTGTAGGCTGATTAACGAGCTGTCTCAAATCAAAAGAGTCCAGGAGGTTCATAAATTCTTTTACTTTTTGGTCACATTGATTATCTACATGAAAATTAAAGTCGCCGACTATTAAGAGTGCGTCATAGTTCGTAATTAAGATTGACATCAAGTCAGAGAATTCCTCAAAGAAAGACGCGTTGAATTTAGGAGGTCTATACACGGATAATACTAGAACGTGAGAATCTCCCTGAATAACAATGGCGAGATACTCAAAAGACTTGAACTTACCAAAACTGATATTTTTACATTTTAACCTGCTCGAGTAAATGTTTGCTAGTCCTCCACCTCTCTTTCCTTGGCGATCAGCACGAGTAAAACTGTAATCCGGAGGCGCAGATTCGATTAAAACAGCTGCGCCATCTGAGCTAAGCCACGTTTCACTTAGTGCAATAAAATCTATTTTTTTTTCACTAATAATGTCGTTGATAAAAAACGTCTTGTTAGTTAAAGCTCTAATATTTAATAGTGCCATATTCAATGTTTCGGAGGAGCAGAGATGAATACTATGTGCGTTATTGATATAGGGAACAGGAATTAAGTTATTTTTATTAGCGCCGCTCTGCGTGTATTTTTTATTTAATCTATGATCTGTTTTTACAGTTTTAATACATTGTTCATCTAAAGTAGTAACTTTAATTAAATTATTGGTGTTTATGCCGTATTGCCTAGATTTTCTATGTGCATTAAGATTGGTTATTACAGTATTTATGTTGCGCACTTTTATGGAAGATTTTTTTAAACAATTATCATGACCAAACACAGGAGTGGCATTTCGGAAGGGGTTAAAAGCAGAGATAGATAGTCAAGATAAACGAATTACCTTCGATATGTTTTCGGAGAGGACCCGGGCGCCGAAGCTGTTCGGATGCAGGCCATCTCGCTTGAAGAAACGCGGTCTTTCCCAAAAGAGGTCCCAGTTGTTAATGAACCCGATGTCTTGATTCTTGCAGAAGCCCTGCAGCCAGTTGTTTAAACCAAGCAGACGACTGTAATACTCGTTTGATCGTCTGACGAGAGGGAGTGGACCCGAGATGAATATCTTTGCCGATGGGGTCCTCTCCTTTGTGTCTTTAATTAATGCAGTGAAGTCTGCCTTGAGGATCTCCGACTGTCGGTGCCTTATGTCGTTTACGCCAGCATGTATAACAATGGCTCCAACTGCCCTGTTCTTGTAGATCGCCGGTGCACGTCTCGTCACATCTCGGACACGAGCACCGGGAAAACAAGAAACAAAAGATTTTCTATTAGGGCAAGTGATATTGAGGTTCCTAACAATAGAATCACCTACCACAATTACATCACCAGGAGCTGAAGGCGAACTGGGGACGCTTAGAGGGTCAAACCTGTTCTGGGTTACGATGCTTGCCTGTGCCGATGGAGGTGTTCTGGCCTTGAACCCCCGCCTGCATAGCTGAAATACACCGAGGTCATCATCGGTGTCGCTCCTACGAGGCGCGGGGGTGAAGGTGACTTGCGCGGCACAACGCGGGGTTGATGTTACGCCGATAACAGATGGCGAGGACGGTTTATCCAACAGCCGAGCCTTCAGATCTCTGAGGTATCTTCGTCTGGACAGAAGATTCTGAATCTGTTCATCGAGTGCCTGGAGTTCCTCGACTACAGTTGCAATGCGATTCACCTCACTGTCGGCCATTGTCCGCTTCTGCTTTGCTTCCGCTTCGTGCCCTAGGAAAAATGAGAGAGAGAGAGAAGGTGAGAGTGCAGAGAGATGGATCCGCAGTGAAAAGACACAGGGAGAGGAAGATCGTACCGTGCCGCCCTGAAGGGGGCGCATGTGAACCCAGCAGGTGCCCGTTGCTGCTGTTCTTCTACTCAGAGGCGCCGATAAGTCAGCGACATCAGAAAGTCAAGTGCACGGCAGCGGGCCGTTTATTTTTATTTTTTCTTCCGACTCAATGCCAAAATGGAAGATTAAGATGTTTAAAACTAATTGAAAATAAGGAGGACTTTTACAAGAAATGGTGGAGATTTTCATAGAGAAGGATAGGCGCATGGACTTTACATTTACAAATAAAGGTAAGATCATAAACGGTTTTCAATTTTATAAAAAAAAATTGTGTGTGTCCTGCGGTGGGTTGGCACCCTGCCCGGGATTTGTTTCCTGCCTTGTGCCCTGTGTTGGCTGGGATTGGCTCCAGCAGACCCTCCCGTGACCCTGTGTTCGGATTCAGCGGGTTAGAAAATGGATGGATCAGACTAAGGAAAAATCAATCCAATATTTAAAAATTTAATGTTGACCTTAAATAAAATATTCTTTTGTTTTTCTTGTTATCCTTTTGTTGAACAGTCCCTATTAAAATAGATTAAAGCATCAGAATTAAAAAATTTTAAAAACAACTAAATATTTCCAGTTATGGTCAAAATAACTTTTAATAATAATTTAGATTTTTAAAAATAATTTTTAGATTTTCTGATGTTTTAAGTGGGCAGCACGGTGGCGCAGTGGGTAGCGCTGCTGCCTCGCAGTTGGGAGATCTGGGGACCTGGGTTCGCTTCCCGGGCCCTCCCTGCGTGGAGTTTGCATGTTCTCCCCGTGTCTGCGTGGGTTTCCTCCCACAGTCCAAAGACATGCAGGTTAGGTGCATTGGCGATTCTAAATTGGCCCTGGTGTGTGCTTGGTGTGTGGGTGTGTGTCCTGCGGTGGGTTGGCACCCTGCCCGGGATTGGTTCCTGCCTTGTGCCCTGTGTTGGCTGGGATTGGCTCCAGCAGACCCCCGTGACCCTGTGTTCGGATTCAGTGAGTTGGAAAATGGATGGATGGATGATGTTTTAAGTTGTTTATAATTGTGTCTTTTATTTATTTATTTATTTATTGTTTGTTCAGTGTCCTTGAGTTCTCTGAAAGGCGCCTTGTATAAATAAAATGTATTATTATTATTATTATTAATATTGAAATCCGTGTTTTTGTACACCACTCTGTACTTTCATTTGTATTGAATATGTGTGAATTGTGGAGTCGCGACGGCAAATTCAGAACACGTGGAGGGTGAGGAGCACATGCGCTCTCTCTTAGCCGAATACGCGCCTTACCTGCGCGTGTGTGTAAAGAATGAGCTATGAAACATAACCAGTGGTCGATGCGCATGCTGCCTGCCAGTTGATTAGTGAATAAGCGACTCTTTGGGGTTCTTAGATTTGTAAATCTCACTCTGAAGGAGTCACCAGCCATGAACCTCACCGCACGTCACCGACCTCAATGTATTTATTTTTTTGATATTCTTCCACTCTCTCTGTCCGTTTGATTTACTCGACAGCGCCGACTGTTTCCACGTTAATGATGTCAGTGCCTGGCAGCCTCCTTCAGTCCGGTGCTCCTTTAGCGTTGATGTCAAATTGCTCAGAACCTCTGAATCTTCTTCTTCTTCTTCTTCTTTTTTTTATTGCTTCAGTCTCCCGCTTCTAAGAAATGATGCACTGCATTTCCTCAGCAGGGAATCCATCGTGTGTTTACAACATAATGGCTGCAGCAAACAGTTCAGCTGCATCGCTTCTCATCTTTAAAATATTAAAATCCGTCGGAGTGAAGACCTTCAATTCTGACATTAAAAGTTGCAGTATTTACAAAACCAACGACTTGAGATCACATTTCACACGAAGCAGGCTGGTCGGCTCTCTTGAATTGTGCTGTGCTGATGAAGGCGGTTGGTGTGTGTTTGTGTGTGTCCTGTGGTGGGTTGGTACCCTGCCTGGGATTGGTTCCTGCCTTGTGCCCTGGGATTGGCTCCAGCAGACCCCCGTGACCCTGTGTTCAGATTCAGCGGGTTGGAAAATGGATGGATGGATGATGAAGGCGGTCAGTTGTTGGCTGCTAAATGATTTTGAATTTGATGTGAAGGCTTTGCCGGTTTGCTATGCATGGTGGGCTTCATCCGGCATCCCCCCCCCCTTCCTCTTCCAAGCGCACAGGAGCGGTTCAGTCGGCCGTTCAGCTGAATGCGTTTTCATAAATTCCAGTATGCGCTTTTGAGAAACACCAAACACCATGTTGTACCTGCCACCGGCACAAAATCTCTCTCCTTGAAATTTTTATCAGTTCTTCTTCTTCGCTTCGGGATAAACATTACGGGCACGACCAGCGAGCAAGACGGGCACTGCATTTTGAAATGATTGTGAAATTAGCTTATTTCAGACTGCTGTGTCCAATCACTCCAGTCACACCTCGTCACAGCAAGTGCCTCAGTCATGGAGAGCACAGCATGAAGGGGACAAAGGGACCGCGAGACGGGACTGTGTGCAACCCGCAGGGCTTTGCATTGCCTCAAATCCATTACCAGTTTATTAAGAAAAAACGCGCCATGCCTGCTTCTCTGCGAACGGGGACAAGCTGGCAGACATGGCAGGACATATGTCACCTGGGTGCCAGCTTGAGATCAGACATCAGTGGTGGAGAAAAGCCTCCCTGATAACAACAGAGCTAGGGGTGTTAAGAACCCACCATGTGCTGACGAGCAGCAGAGCCATGGTGGTGGGCATCATGGATGGCAGCTCGCTAGTTATGGGGTGGTCTTCATCGTTTTTATAAAGAACATTTCATAGTTTTTAATGTCAGGTTAATGAGCTCAGATACCGTGCACTCAGATAGATAGATAGATAGATGTGAAAGGCACTATATGATTGATAGATAGATAGATAGATATGAAAGGCATTTGTGAGCACGGGTCCGAACAGCATCAGACAAACACCACTTCTTTATAAAACACACATTTATTCTCAGAATAAAGTCCGTCCAGCACACAATACTCCCACCTCCAATCACCCTCAACACGGGCCTTTCTCTCAATGTCCGTGGGCCCCCTTTATTTTCACCCGGATGTGCTCCAGGTGCTTGATGACATTCTTCCGGCAGCAGTGGAGGAAGTGCTGCCCTTCCACCCGGAAGCACTCTGGGTGTCCCTGGAAGGTCCTTCCTTCACCTTCCCAGGTGTGGCGGAAGTGTCGATCTCTCAGGCTCCACGTCGCTCGGGGCACCCCCTGGTGCTGGCTGCAGGCCCCAGTGGGGTTTGAGCCTCCTTGCTCCATCCCCATGGTCCCCTCTTCATCCAGGGTGGTTGCCCCCTCATGGCCCAGGGGATGTATAGACCACCTCCTGGTCCTTCCAGGCGTCCTGACTGGGTCTGACCCCCAGCCTCCTGTGACACATTATATAATAGATAGATAGATAGATAGATATCCATTAATTATATAGTGCCTTTCATATCTATCTGTATATTTATCTATCTGTTATATAGTGCTCTTCATCTATCTATCCTTTGATTATATAGTGCCTTTCATATCTGTCTGTCATAAAGTCTCAACTGCTCCGAGGTCTGTAACATTGGATGGCCACTCACAGGTTGTTGAACGTCAAGCGCCAGCTACTGTCTTATTGAACTCAAAGGCAGCCAGCAGTGACTGAGCACCTGAACCCGTTGTACTCAGAAGCGTTTATGCAGTCGGCGTCGCTTTATGTCTTTCATCTGAAAGCTCAACAGTTCCTGCCTAAAATCAATCGATGATTATATTTTTACTCTGTCTTCATAGAAGAAGCACTTAAAGATGCTTTCTAATCTCAGGGTCTCATAATTATGTAGAAGAACATCGAGAAGTGGTGTAAATCGTGTGAGTCGACGTGTGGTGCTGCACTTTGGAGCGCAGGCTGCCGCTGATAGCCTAATAAGCTGAAACATCCATCTCAGTAACTTGAAGAAGGAAAGCAAGAGCAACAACTGCAGGAGACATACAAGTGTTTTTCTTTTTTGTTCCTTGGCTCATCACCACAACGTTCACAGCTGGACGGTGTAATGTGCCATGTCGTCTGAGTAACTGCGGCCTCTTTTGAACTTGGCACCTGAATGGTGAAATGGCATGAGGGCGACATACAGTTCAGCACCTTCCAGGAAAGGCCAAGACGCTCAACGCGTGAGGAACGGATTACGTAAAACTGTAGGAAAAGCATAAAAAAAATAAAATGAGAGAATCCGAAGACCACAAGTTGGAATGTGTGTGTGCATGTGTGACATAGCCCTCAGGTGCATGTGAGGACTCCATTAAGCATTTTGAAAGATGGAACATTTTAGAAGACAGAAATAACGGCATTTAGTTTAGTAAATCATTTTGTAACAGTGAGTGAGTCAAAAATAAAAGTGAGGATCGAATTTAACGACTTGTATTAGTGGAGTACGTACTGTGTGTGTGTGTTATTAGCATATTGTAGTTAAAATCTATCTATCTATCTATCTATCATCTCCCGGTCCTTCCAGGCGGCCTGACTGGGTCTGACCCCCAGCCTCCTGGGACACATTATATAATTGATAGATAGATAGATATCCATTAATTATATAGTGCCTTTCATATCTATCTATCTGTATATTTATCTGTTATATAGTGCTCTTCATCTATCTATCCATTGATTATATAGTTCCTTTCATATCTGTCTGTCATAAAGTCTCAACTGCTCCGAGGTCTGTAACATTGGATGGCCACTCACAGGATGTCGAACGTCAAGCGATATCTATCATATAGTGCCTTTCATTATCTATCTATCTATCTATCTATCTATCTATCTATCTATCTATCTATCTATCTATCTATCTATCTATCTATCTATCATTAGCTATGGCATCATGCCTACTACACTAAAAGTTGTAGTGTGTGTGTATATATATATATATATATATATATATATATATATATATATATATATATATATATATATATATATATATTAGCTGACACCTGCTGCTTCGCCAGCTTTGCAATAATTTCACTAAACGTTGTCACACTAAGTTTACAAAATAAACTATATAACAAAAAAGAAAACAATGCTTTTTCCTGATGTTTTATTTCAAATTTATCAATTTCATACTAAGAACTCGCCCCTTCTTGGATTACTCCACAACAAACTGCAGTCTCATCATTCATTTTAAATAGATAGCAAAAATCTGCTCATCAAACACATCTTTCTTTATTAGCATCTGCTTTTATATCTCATATAAACCTTTTCATGAGACAGCTCTCATAATAACTGAACAGATATGCTATTTGTTATATCTTTATCTTTTTAAGTTGAATTTCTTTAAAGTACTTATTTTTTGTTAAAGTATTAAATAAATATTTATGTAGAATATTTTTAATATTTGAAAATATATCAGGTCTTTGTTCTTCTAGTGATATGCGCTGGTAATTTCCATATGAGCCCTTTTATATTTTTTATTATGAAGATGAATCTTTATTTATTGAATTTTTCATATCTCAAATTTCATCAATAATTGTTCATTAAAGTTGCTTTTTATATTTTCTCCAATTTACTTAATTACTTTATTATGTATGATGATCAAATTTGTAAAAAACATACTTTTCCCTTTTCACCCCTTTTCAGAATTTGGAATAATCCTTTCTTAGTGGTTGCCTACGTCATACAAGGAACGTATCCTCCAAATTTCATGTTTCTAGGACCAATGGTTGAGGCTGGGCGTTGATTTGTTGTCCACTCAGTCACCTTACATTTTTATATATATATATATATATATATATATATATATATATATATATATATATATATATATATATACATATCTTGTGGACGCCAGGGGGTGTAGAGCCCCCCAAACCCGGACACAACAAACACTGAGCCCAAGTCCAGCACACAACACACTTTTATTCAACTGTGGGAAACGCTTTTGACTTGTTCCCACAGTGGGACAGTACAGTATAGCACCAATACACTGCCCTTCTCTCTCTGTCTCTCCTTTCTCTTCTTCGCCTCCACTCCTCCTCACAAGCTTCGTCCTCCTCTTCCCCCCCCCCCCCCCGACTATGGCTTGCCAAGTAGTGCCAGCTGACCCCTTTAATAGAGCACCCAGAAGTGTTCCAGGTGTTCCACAATCTCCTTCCACCTGCACATCCAGATGTGCCCTGCAGAGGAGGACTCAGCCATTCGCCATACGCTCCCTGGTTGAGCTTCACTGCTCCGTGGCACTGAAGCAAGCCAGAGGGGGCTGCCGTCTGTCGTCCCGGGGGAGGTATTACTCCATCCAAGCTCCTTCCCCTGGTCCTTCCGTTATGGAGGCATCCTGACCGGGTAAGAATCCCGGATGTCTGTTACAATATCTACTCTATGTATATAAAAGCCTAAAAATGCAACGATTTTATGTGACGTTTTTATGTCACGGGCTTATTTTAAAACCTACATATTATATGTTTATATCATTCTTTTCAGAATTTATCGAACTTTAATGTGATGTTGTTAGATTTTCAAATGCTTATTCCGTTTTTAAATTATAATCTAAAAAATATCAAAAACTCACATATCGTGAGATGGGACTTTGTGCCAAGAGATTTAACCAGGCCCAGCGCTGGAAATAAAAGACAAAGAGTAGATGACAAAGACAGCTGCTGTACAGGCTTTTAAATGTTCGAAGCGCCACACGAGATGGAGATCACATGACACGGCAGCAGTAGCAGCTGATCGAGCAAAGAGGAGGTGACAAAAAAAAGCAAACTGTTTGTTTGCCATTGTGTCACCATTTAACAGGGGGTTTTGGAGGAGCGAACGCCTCTCCTTGGGGTGTGTTCAGCCCCCCTGTTCACAACGCGAGCAGCAGAGACGCGAAGTGCAGGCTGGGGGGGGGGGGGGTTATTGGCAAGTGAAGCAAACAGGGGGTAAGCCCTCTAGTATACAGTGGGTACGGAAAGTATTCAGACCCCCTTCAATTTTTCACTCTTTGTCATATTGCAGCCATTTGCTAAAATCATTTAAATTAATTTTTTCCCTCATTAATGTATACACAGCACCCCATATTGACAGACAAAAAAAAGAATTTTTGAAATTGTTGTAGATTTATTAAAAAAGAAAAACTGAAATATCACATGGTCCTAAGTATTCAGACCCTTTGCTCAGTATTTAGTAGAAGCACCCTTTTGAGCTTCTTGGGAAAGATGCAACAAGTTTTTCACACCTGGATTTGGGGATCCTGTGCCATTCCTCCTTGCAGATCCTCTCCAGTTCTGTCAGGTTGGATGGTAAACGTTGGTGGACAGCCATTTTTAGGTCTCTCCAGAGATGCTCAATTGGGTTTAAGTCAGGGCTCTGGCTGGGCCATTCAAGAACAGTCACAGAGTTGTTGTGAAGCCACTCCTTCGTTATTTTAGCTGTGTGCTTAGGGTCATTGTCTTGTTGGAAGGTAAACCTTCGACCCAGTCTGAGGTCCTTAGCACTCTGGAGAAGGTTTTTGTCCAGGATATTCCTGTACTTGGCCGCATTCATCTTTCCCTCGATTGCAACCAGTCGTCCTGTCCCTGCAGCTGAAAAACACCCCCACAGCATGATGCTGCCACTGCCATGCTTCACTGTGGGGACTGTATTGGACAAGTGATGAGCAGTGCCTGGTTGTCTCCACACATACCGCTTAGAATTAAGGCCAAAAAGTTCTATCTTGGTCTCTTCAGACCAGAGAATCTTATTTCTCACCATCTCAGAGTCCTTCAGGTGTCTTTTAGCAAACTCCATGCGGGCTGTCATGTGTCTTGCACTGAGGAGAGGCTTCCGACAGGCCACTCTGCCATAAAGCCCTGACTGGTGGAGGGCTGCAGTGATGGTTGACTTTCTACAACTTTCTCCCATCTCCTGACTGCATCTCTAGAGCTCAGATCTTTGGGTTCTGCTTTACCTCTCTCACCAAGGCTCTTCTCCCCCGGTAGCTCAGCTTGGCCGGACGGCCAGCTCTAGGAAGGGTTCTGGTCGTCCAAAACGTCTTCCATTTAAGGATTATGGAGGCCACTGTGCTCTTGGGAACCTTAAGTGCAGCAGAAATTTTTTTGTAACCTTGGCCAGATCTGTGCCTTGCCACAATTCTGTCTCTGAGCTCTTCAGGCAGTTCCTTTGACCTCATGATTCTCATTTGCTCTGACATGCATTGTGAGCTGTAAGGTCTTATATAGACAGGCGTGTGGCTTTTCTAATCAAGTCCAATCAGTATCATCAAACACAGCTGGACTCAAATGAAAGTGATCTCAAGGATGATCAGAAGAAATGGAAAGCACCGGAGTTAAATATATGAGTGTCACAACAAAGGGTCTGAATACTTAGGACCATGTGATATTTCAGTTTTTCTTTTTTAATAAATCTGCAACAATTTCAAAAATTCTTTTTTTTGTCTGTCAATATGGGGTGCTGTGTGTACATTAATGAGGGGAAAAATTAATTTAAATGATTTTAGCAAATGGCTGCAATATAACAAAGAGTGAAAAATTGAAGGGGGTCTGAATACTTTCCGTACCCGCTGTATATAGAAAATGTTAAGGCTTGCGTCTGTCTGCCTCACGATTACTCGCAAACCACCGAGGCTAGAACTTTGATCTTGGTCTTCATCGAATGTCCATGACTTGATTTACAGTGGGGCAAAAAAGTATTTAGTCAGCCACCAATTGTGCAAGTTCTCCCACTTAAAAAGATGAGAGAGGCCTGTAATTTTCATCATAGGTAGACCTCAACTATGAGAGACAAAATGAGAAAAAAAATCCAGAAAATCACATTGTTTGATTTTTGAAGAATTTATTTGCAAATTATGGTGGAAAAAAGTATTTGGTCAATAACAAAACTTCATCTCAATACTTTGTTATATACCCTTTGTTGGCAATGACAGAGGTCAAACGTTTTCTGTACGTCTTCACAAGGTTTCCACACACTGTTGCTGGTATTTTGGCCCATTCCTCCATGCAGATCTCCTCTAGAGCAGTGATGTTTTGGGGCTGTCGCTGGGCAACGCGGACTTTCAACTCCCTCCAAAGATTTTCTATGGGGTTGAGATCTGGAGACTGGCCAGGCCACTCCAGGACCTTGAAATGCTTCTTACGAAGTCTACTCCTTCGTTACCCGGGCGGTGTGTTTGGGATCATTGTCATGCTGAAAGACCCAGCCACGTTTCATCTTCAATGCCCTTGCTGCTGCGGTGGGTTGGCACCCTGCCCAGGATTGGTTCCTGCCTTGTGCCCTGTGTTGGCTGGGATTGGCTCCAGCAGACCCCCGTGACCCTGTGTTCTGATTCAGCGAGATGGACAATGGATGGATGGATGCCCTTGCTGATGGAAGGAGGTTTTCACTCAAAATCTGATGATACATGGCCCCATTCATTCTTTCCTTTACACGGATCAGTCGTCCTGGTCCCTTTGCAGAAAAACAGCCCCAAAGCGTGATGTGTCCACCCCCATGCTTTACAGTAGGTATGGTGTTCTTTGGATGCAACTCAGCATTCTTTTTCCTCCAAACACAACGAGTAGAGTTTTTTCATCTGTCCTTATGACATTCTCCCAGTCCTCTTCTGGATCATCCAAATTCTCTCTAGCAAACTTCAGATGGGCCTGCACATGTACTGGCTTAAGCAGGGGGACACGTCTGGCACTGCAGGATTTGAGTCCCTGGCGGCGTAGTGTGTTACTGATGGTAGCCTTTGTTACTTTGGTCCCAGCTCTCTGCAGGTCATTCACTAGGTCCCCCCATGTGGTTCTGGGATTTTTGCTCAACGTTCTTGTGATCATTTTGACCCCACGGGGTGAGATCTTGCGTGGAGCCCCAGATCGAGGGAGATTATCAGTGGTCTTGTATGTCTTCCATTTTCTAATAATTGCACCCACAGTTGATTTCTTCACACCGAGCTGCTTACCTATTGCAGATTCAGTCTTCCCAGCCTGGTGCAGGTCTACAGTTTTGTTTCTGGTGTCCTTTGACAGCTCTTTGGTCTTGGCCATAGTGGAGTTTGGAGTGTGACTGTTTGACGTTGTGGACAGGCGTCTTTTATATTGATAACGAGTTCAAACAGGTACCATTAATACAGGTAACAAGTGGAGGACAGAGGAGCCTCTTACAGAAGAAGTTACAGGTCTGTGAGAGCCAGAAATCTTGCTTGTTTGTAGGTGACCAAATACTTATTTTCCACTATAATTTGCAAGTAAATTCTTTAAAAAACAGACCATGTGATTTTCTGGATTTTTTTTCCTCATTTTGTCTCTCATAGTTGAGGTATACCTATGATGAAAATTACAGGCCTCTCTCAACTTTTTAAGTGGGAGAACTTGCACAATTGGTGGCTGACTAAATACGTTTTTGCCCCACTGTAAGCTGGCGAAGCAAAAAAAAACAACAATGTGGTTACCGGCACACTGCTAGTGCTGTCTGTATTTATTGGAAGTGTGCGTTTTAGACTCCGTGCGTACAGCCAGGCAGCTGAATCAGGTTGGGTGGAAGCTTTTATAAGGGGGGGTAGTATGATGGATGATTGGGTAGAGTGGTGGCTCTGAGGCTAGGGATCTACACTGGCAATCGGAAGGTCGCCAATTCGAATCCCGTAAATGCCAATAGGGACTCTGCTCTGTTGGGCCCTTGAGCAAGGAAGGCCCTTAACCTGCAATTGCTGAGCATTTTGAGTAGTGAGAAAAGCGCAATATAAATGCAAAGAATTATTATTATTATTATTACTAGCGACTGGGATCCCAATCGAATCGGGCTACAAATTCTACGTTTGTGAAATCAATACCTTCTCGGCAAAGAATTATTTGTTTTTTTAAGTGCCCATAAATGATTTTGTTCTAATGTATAGATTTGAGCAAATTTTGGTGTTTCACCCTCTCCGGGGTGCAAGGGTCCAGATTGATGGTATATTTGGCCATGTATTCTGTAACAATATGGAGCATGGCCTGGACGCAGGGATATTTGTGCGCCCAATGGATGTACAGGCTAATTAATGCACTGTTGTACTTTCTGATATTTTCCAAGGAGTGCTTGGAGTTTGGGTCTAAATATGTAAACAGGTTCTTAAACCTGTCAGGGTACCTGTAAGGATTAATTCGAACTCGACCTTTATGGCAGCAATTGTATTCTCCACGGGCAGCATGGTGGCGCAGTGGGTAGCGCTACTGCCTCGGAGTTGGGAGACCTGGGGACCTGGGTTCACTTCCCGGGTCCTCCCTGTGTGGAGTTTGCATGTTCTCCCCGTGTCTGCGTGGGTTTCCTCCCACAGTCCAAAGACATGCAGGTTAGGTGGACTGGCGATTCTAAATTGGCCCTGGTGTGTGCTTGGTGTGTGGGTGTGTTTGTGTGTGTCCTGCGGTGGGTTGGCACCCTGCCCGGGGTTGGATCCTGCCTTGTGCCCTGTGTTGGCTGGGATTGGCTCCAGCAGACCCCCGTGACCCTGTGTTCGGATTCAGCAGGTTGGAAAATGGATGGATGGATGTATTCTCCATCTTGCTTGTTCTCACAGGTGAAGTTGAATGGGTTGCAATGTTTGCCCAGGTTGCTCCGGAACTTCGCCCTCAATAATATCTGTGTGATTGCACATGGCTTTGCCGTGCCGCTGAACATTTTCACGCCGCAAGGCATTGGCTGCTCGATGTCTTTCAACCCATGCTGCATTTGCGGCTGCTCGAGTTTCTTCAGTCACTTGTGCACGGCTGGCACGATTTTCTTTCAGCGTTAGTAGCATTCTGTAGCGCACGTTCTTCATCTGTCCTTTGTGTCCGATTTGCACAATTTCTTTCAGCGTTAGTAGCATTTGTAGGCGCACGCTGCTCATGCGTTTGTTGCGTACGTCTGGTCACATTAGCAAGTCTACGTTCCTCGTCAGTCATGTGACTTTGTTTCCTATGCATCCTTTCCGCGGCCACTGCTGTTGTAGCTGCGTTGCGATCGTCACTCATTTTAGATCTGAGATCGGCTGAAATTCAAACAGTGAACGTTGTTAATACCCAGCCGTCATTACTCATGCTTCTAACTTGTATTGAGTCGAGGTATTGACGCGAACACCATACATACATCCATCCATCCATTTTCCAACCCGCTAAATCCGAACACAGGGTCACGGGGGTCTGCCAGAGCCAATCCCAGCCAACACAGGGCACAAGGCAGGGAACCAATCCTGGGCAGGGTGCCAACCCACCGCAGGACACACACAAACTCACTCACACACCAAGCACACACTAGGGCCAATTTCGAATCGCCAATCCACCTAACCTGCATGTCTTTGGACTGTGGGAGGAAACCCACGCAGACACGGGGAGAACATGCAAACTCCACGCATGGAGGACCCGGGAAGCGAACCCTGGTCCCCAGATCTCCCAACTGCGAGGCAGCAGCGCTACCCACTGCGCCACCGTGCCGCCCACCATACATACAGATACTATCAAATTATATATAAGGATGGTTAAAAGGAGGAAATTCTTACATTGTCAGAGTAAACAGAGTAATCACACCGCTGCCACCAGTTAAAATTAAAAAAAAAAAAGAAACAAACGATCAGTGTTCCTGAGCGATAGAGAAAACCTCTTTAAAGCAAGCAAACAATTACATACATAATGCATATGTGAGAGCACGCAGGGTTACTAGCCTCTGCGCTCACCGTGCTAATGGAAATTGCCACAAGTGATTTCATTTTCTTCTTTTTATTAAACCACACAAAACAAAAAATAAAATCCCATTTGCAGTAATAAAATGAAAACTGGCCCCCGAGGTGTTGGCCCACATGTTGATTGTGAATATTTGCATGATTGATTGATGGATGCCTGTTTGGCGACAACAATTCCTTCTAAACAGGTTGGTCCATAAAAGGTGGTCTTGTTTCCCTGGATCTGCCATTTCAGGTCACGCCGCTAATGCGTCTCTCATAGTGGCGCCCCACCCTTACTCATTATTCATTCAGGAATCGTCGGGGTCCTTTCATCGGATTGGCTGTCTCAGCTGTGGAATGGCCAATAGGGGGAGGCAGCTTGATGGCCGAGGTCTCCAAATCCTCTTATGTGATATCACCTCCTGTTGAATTCTGCTCTGTACTTGTAATATTTTTATTTCACTACTAGTTGATTACCCAGTGGCTCCGCTCACTGAGTGCAAGGGGAAAAAAATAAAATGTAGTCTATAAATTATTAAACAGTAAAACATTAACATTTAAGAAGTAAAGATATTTTGAGCACAACTGGAGTGGTTTGGGGGTAAACTACATTTTAAAGGCGCTATATAACACAACAGGTAAGTAGTACTAACAGCAGGTAAAATGTATTTGGATTATCTCTCGGTAGTAGATCCCTTGTGAAAGGCACTACACGACCGCTGTGGTATAGAAATTACATTTTCTATGTGTTCGTCCAAATTTCTGCCTGATAACCTTGCACTACGTTCCTGTGATTTACTACTTAAAATAATTCATCACAAAAGGAACCTTGAATGTTGCGGGGTTTTACTGACCCAAACTCACCTTAAGGGACAGTAAGTAATTGTGCAGGGTAATTTACAAACAGAGTCCTGCTTCGATGGCGCCGATTACACCCATTCGCAAAGATTTCCACTCTCCCAGGAGCCAACGGGGGACTTGAAGTGTCACAAACAGTGCGAGAAGAGAGGACGCTGCCCGAAACTGGGAAGCTCTCAACCCCACGGAGCAGCCCGACATTCCGCGCCTCCCAGCGTCCACTTTGTTCTCACGCACATTGTTTACAGCTCGCCGCAGTTAAAAAGTAGAAAGATGCAAAGCTGTGTTCCTCATCTCTTCTACTATCGAGTACTGCCAACTAAAGAAATAAGTTACAATGTGGCAGTTTCCGCGACAGTCACGTGGACGAATAAATAAAACTTGTCTGTCAGAACGCGCCTGGCAGTGGACGGCTCAGCGCTGTAGTCCAGACAGGAGGGCTGGGAGAGGACGACACAGGGCGCACTTATATGGGATAGATTGGCGTGTTTGTGTTTACTTCTTTTCAATATCAGTAAAATAACTCTCACACAAATAACAACAATTCGTAAAGACAATATAAAAATGGCGTCCACAAACGAAGTGATTAGTTCCTGTGTTATAATATGTTCTGTGGTCATACGTAATTTCCATATCGCGTGGTCATACGTACTTTCTGTTTCATACGTAATTTCCATATCGTGTCGTCATGCGTAATTTCTGTTTCATACGTAATTTCCATATCGCGTCGTCATACGTAATTTCTGTTTCATACGTAATTTCCATGTCGCGTCGTCATACGTAATTTCTGTTTCATACGTAATTTCCATATCGCGTGGTCATACGTAATTTGTGTTTCATACGTAATTTCCATGTCGCGTTGTCATACGTAATTTCTGTTTCATACGTAATTTCCATGTCGCGTGGTCATACGTAATTTGTGTTTCATACGTAATTTCCATGTCGCGTGGTCATACGTAATTTCTGTTTCATACGTAATTTCCATGTCGCGTGGTCATACGTAATTTCTGTTTCATACGTAATTTCCATGTCGCGTGGTCATACGTAATTTCTGTTTCATACGTAATTTCCATGTCGCGTGGTCATACGTAATTTCTGTTTCATACGTAATTTCCATGTCGCGTGGTCATACGTAATTTCTGTTTCATACGTAATTTCCATGTCGCGTGGTCATACGTAATTTCTGTTTCATACGTAATTTCCATGTCGCGTCGTCATACGTAATTTCCATATCGCGTGGTCATACGTAATTTCTGTTTCATACGTAATTTCCATGTCGCGTCGTCATACGTAATTTCTGTTTCATACGTAATTTCCATGTCGCGTGGTAATACGTAATTTCTGTTTCATACGTAATTTCCATGTCGCGTCGTCATATGTAATTTCTGTTTCATACGTAATTTCCATATCGCGTGGTCATACGTAATTTCTGTTTCATACGTAATTTCCATGTCGCGTGGTCAAACGTAATTTCTGTTTCATACGTAATTTCCATGTCGCGTGGTCATACGTAATTTCTGTTTCATACGTAATTTCCATGTCGCGTGGTCAAACGTAATTTCTGTTTCATACGTAATTTCCATGTCGCGTCGTCATACGTAATTTCTGTTTCATATGTAATTTCCATGTCGCGTCGTCATACGTAATTTCTGTTTCATACGTAATTTCCATGTCGCGTGGTCATACGTAATTTCTGTTTCATACGTAATTTCCATGTTGCGTGGTTATACGTAATTTCTGTTTCATACGTAATTTTCATATCGCGTGGTCATACGTAATTTCTGTTTCATATGTAATTTCCATATCGCATGGTCATACGTAATTTCCGTTTCAAACACGAGAAGAATTTTATATATATAGATTATATTGTATTGAGGATGACTTGTGTTCTCTTCTGTGTATTGTATTGACCATCTTTGTTTTTGACACCCACTGCACGCCCAACCTACCTGAGAAGTCTCTCTTGTTCTGTGAATTTCTGCCTAACTGATAATGGCTTTGACAGATTCTTGTAACTAAGGACATTTAACTCGCTTGTATTTTGCTCTGAGCTCTTCACTTGTGATGATCAATTTTGTAACGTTGTCCTTGCCCCCTGACTGATGCTTATGTTGGCCGCTTTTGTAAGTTGGAAAGGGGTCTCTCTTTCCCAAGGAGTTTTTCCTTGTCGTCTTAAAGAGTCAAAGCTGGGGAGGGACTGTCAAAAGTCCGGGCCTGTTAAAGCAAAATTGCAGCACCCCTTGTTTGATTTTGGGCTACACAAAAATAAATTGTATTGTATTTTCCTTATTATTTAAATGCTTACAACAGCCCTCAGCTTTGTTTTTTATTTTTCAATTGTCTGTCATATACTCAAAGTAACTGGTTACCCATTAAAACCCTGTTTGTTGTAGTTTGTGAAATTGTCTTCATGCTGTGTTCTGCCATCTTGTTTCTAGCAGAGCAGCTGAACTCATTGGCCCTGCAGTGTCCTCTATACCAGGGAGGGTCCCCCAACTGCAATTCTGGAGGGCCGCAGTGGCTGCAGGTTCTCATTCTAACCCTTTTCTGAATGAGTGACCTGTTTTTGCTGCTACTTAACTTCTTTCGAACTAATTTTAATTGATTTGCTCTTGAAAACTCAGACCCCTTAATTGTTTCTTTTTCCTTAATTAGCAACCAAACAATAATGAGATGGGGGCAGCACGGTGGCGCACTGGTAGTGCTGCTGCCTCACAGTTAGGAGACCTGGGTTCGCTTCCCGGGTCCTCCCTACGTGGAGTTTGCATGTTCTCCCCGTGTCTGTGTGGGTTTCCTCCTACAGTCCAAAGACATGCAGGTTAGGATCCTAAATTGTCCCTAGTGTGGGTGTGTTTGTATGTGTACCCTGCAGTGGGCTGGCACCCTGCCTGGGGTTTGTTCCTACTTTGTGCCCTGGGATTGGCTCCAGCAGACCCCGTGACCATGTTTTAGGATATAGCAGGTTGGATAATAGATAGATAAAACTTGATCTTCTTCCTTGCCATTCTTCCATAAACACCCTTTTTTTTTCAAGGCACTCGTACAATATGTGAGGTCTGATGGCTGATGCTTGGACACTTCGATGCCCACCACTGACTGGGGCGTGTATTCCTGGGCAAGTCACTTCACACACCGGCGGTCACACATATGGAGAGAGTTGGAGTGTGACATTTGAGTCTTTTTTGCTGAAGCATCACTTGAGTAAATACACGTAATGTCAATGGAGAAGCCGTTGCTCCTGATTTCACAGTCTGTGGCGCCAGAGAGGAGCAGCTCCTCCAGTAATCACACAGTCCCTGAGAGCCTTTACATTGCACTTTAAAGTAACCCAGAATTAAAATGTTCTATGACTTAATTTTTGCTGCAGATACTGTAATATAATCATAACCACGGTGGTGCAGTGGGTAGCGCTGCTGCCTCGCAGTAAGGAGACCTGGGTTCGCTTACCGGGTCCTCCCTGCGTGGAGTTTGCATGTTCTCCCCGTGTCTGTGTGGGTTTCCTCCCGCAGTCCAAAGACATGCAGGTTAGGTGGATTGGTGATTCTAAATTGGCCCTAGTGTGTGCTTGGTGTGTGTGTGTGTGTGTGTGTGTGTGTCCTGCGGTCGGTTGGCACCCTGCCCAGGATTGGTTCCTGCCTTGTGCCCTGTGTTGGCTGGGATTGGCTCCAGCAGACCCCCGTGACCCTGTGTTCGGATTCGGCGGGTTGGAAAATGGATGGATGGACAATAATGAGATACAAACTGAGCCAAAACAACTGGTGTCCATCATACAATATCTGAAAATAAAGAAAGATGAAGGTCTCAGGAATGTCGATCTGCTCAGGTCCACAAAACATTTTACCGGTGCTCTTAGAAAAGAGAAAATCAACAATTTCAGAAATGTCTGCTAATGCACCACGAGAGCAGGAACAAGCCACAACATTAAAGAACGAGTTTAATTAACGACAAGAATCGGCGCCTCATTAAGCAGCTGGTTGGAGTGAAATTGGTTGGAGTTTGAGGCCCTGACTTAGTTGGTCTTCTGTCAGCTCCCTCACTTCACATTTCATTTCTGTTTGGGTGCCATTTAAGGAAAGAAATGAAGCAAATCAGAGGAACGATGAAGACATTCAGGGGAACGAATCTTAAAAATGCAATTCAATTAAAATGAATTCACAAGAAGTGAATTAGCGGCACAAACACGGCACTCAATAAAAAAAGGGTTAGAATGAAAACCTGCAGCCACGGTGGTCCTCCAGGACCGGACTTGGCGACCCTGCTCTATACCAGGGAGGGTCCCCCAACTCCAGTCCTGGAGGGCCGCAGTGGCTGAAGGTTTTCATTCTAACCCTTTTTTTTATTGAGTGCCATGTTTGTGCTGCTAATTCACTTCTTGTGAATTCATTTTAATTGACTTGTGCACTCAGACTCAGGGGCGGCACGGTGGCGCAGTGGGTAGCCCTGCTGCCTCGTAGTAAGGAGACCTGCGTTCGCTTCCTGGGTCCTCCCTGCGTGGAGTTTGCATGTTCTCCCCGTGTCTGCGTGGGTTTTCTCCCACAGTCCAAAGACATGCAGGATCCTGTGTGGGTGAGTGTGTGTGTGCCCTGTGGTGGGCTGGTGCCCTGCCCGGGGTTTGTTTCCTGCCTTGCGCCCTGTGTTGGCTGGGATTGGCTCCAGCAGACCCCGGTGACCATGTAGTTAGGATATAGCGGGTTGGACACATGACTGACTGACTAACTAACTGACTCAGACCCTCTTTTTCCTTAATTATCTACCAAACAATAATGAGATACAAAATGAGCCAATACAACTGGTGTCCATCATACAATATCTGAAAATAAAGAAAGATGAAGGTCTCAGGAATGTTGATCTGCTCAGGTCATCAAAACATCTTAGCAGAGCTTGTAGAAAAGAGAAAGTCAACAAATTCAGAAATGTCTGCTATTGCACAACGAGAGCAGCAACGGGTCACAGAATTAAAGAATGGGTTTAATTAATAAGACTCTGCGCCTAATGAAGCACCTGGTTGGAGTTTCAGGCCCTGACTTAGGTGGTCTTCTGATATTTCATTTCTGTTCGGGTGCCATTTAAGGAAAGAAATGAAGCGGTTCAGAAAAACGATGAAGAAATTAAAGAGAACAAATCTTAATTAGCAGCACAAACAGGTCACTAATTAAGAAAAGGGCGAGAATGAAAACCTGCAGCCACTGCGGCCCTCCAGGACCGGAGTTGGGGACCCCTGCTCTTTACCTTTGGCTGTATGTGTGTGCGGCGGCACGGTGGCGCAGTGGGTAGCGCTGCTGCCTCGCAGTTGGGAGATCTGGGGACCTGGGTTTGATTCCCGGGTCCTCCCTGCGTGGAGTTTGCATGTTCTCCCTGTGTCTGCGTGGGTTTCCTCCCACAGTCCAAAGACATGCAGGTTAGGTGGATTGGCGATTCTGAATTGGCCCTGGTGTGTGCTTGGTGTTTGTGTGTGTCCTGCGGTGGGTTGGCACCCTGCCTAGGATTGTTTCCTGCCTTGTGCCCTGTGTTGGCTGGGATTGGCTCCAGCAGACCCCCGTGACCCTGTGTTCGGATTCAGCGGATTGGAAAATGGATGGATGGATGGATGTATGTGTGTGCACGTGCAACCTGAACTGTTCATTTTATAGATGGCGCTTCAGGGTCTCCCCTTGATTTCAGTTTTTGGTTTTTCATTTGCATTCCCCTTCTTTAAAAATGTTTTCACTTAGTCATTATGGGATGTTGAGAGTAGCTGGATGAGCAAAGGTGGCAACACGGCAACACAACAAAGTGAAGTGGGGGTGGCTGAATACTTTCAGGATTCGCCGTAGCAACGGCAGTTCACCTAACCTGAATACCATTGGATTATGGGAAGAAAACTAGAGCACCTATGAGGACACGGGTTGAACATGCAAACTCCACACAGCCAGCATGCCCACTGCAGTCTCCCTACTCCGAGGTAGTGGCAGAACCACCGTGCCACTCAGTCTTCTGCTTTGCTTTATTAACTAACATATTTAAACATTGTGATGGGACAGGGCCATCAGCGAGTCCCAAACCCCAAACACGATCACACAATCACAGTCCTGGGTTCAAATAAAAGTGTGTTTATTATACACAATACCTCCAAAACTGACAAAAACACAAGAACAGGTTCTCCCTCTCCTTTCAACAATAAAGATAACAGTGGTCTGTCTTTCATTTCATAGGAACATCAGAGTACTGCGGTATTTTCCGAACAAAGATTTTTAGTGACGCAGTATTTAGTTGTATGAAATTAAATCAAATGTGAAAAACTGGCTGTGCACAAATGTGGGTCCCCTTGTCATTGTGCTGCTTTGAATGCCTGTCACTGCTCAATGCTGATTACTTGGTTGGATGAGCTCGTCAAGCACGGTGAGATTAAAATTATATTCTGATTACAGTGACCAATTCACATTCAATACAACTGTGACGTGTGACCCACCCGTGGCAACACGTGACTGCATGTCGGGTCTCGAGCCATAGTTTAAGCAACTCAGCCCTGGTCTGTTCCTCAGCATCTTGTGACCTTTTATAAGTTTATACGGCCATCATGTACAGGGTGCAGTGAAATTCTTACTTGATTGAGCTAATGTTTGTGGGGTCCTTAGTTCGAGGGGCTGCATGCTTTCTCCATGCTTGAGTTTCCTTCAACTGTCACAACAGCCCGGCATGAGCTCCATCAGTTCTTGCCACGACCCGCGCTCATTCACGTCACTCATTTACAGTCACACTTAATGGCAGAGCAGTGGCACCTCGTCATCTTGAGAACTTTGCAAAGCACCTCAATGTTATTTTGTTATTTTTCCGCCAAAGAAGTCATAACGCTTTTAACTTTGTTTTGTTTTGCAGAAATTGAAAAGTATGAGGGAGAAGAAGTGAAACATGAGGACGCGGAGAAGAAATACCTGGATGTCATCAGCAATAAGAATATCAAATTGTCGGAACGAGTCCTCATTCCCGTCCAGCAGTATCCAAAGGTACAGTTCGGTGCATTTGTGTGTCTTTTAATGCTGGGTTACGCTAACTCTGTTGGTGTCGCTGGTGGAATTGCGAGGCAGGATACGTCCTCCACCTTTAAATTATCACAACAGTGATAACATTGTGTCTATTATCATGGTATTTCCCTCTACTTACCCTTTACCTGTTTTATTCAAGGTTAAGTGTACTCGTCAAGTTTGTTATCGGGTTGGTCTACTGTTGCACTTTAAGATTATCACACACACACACATAGCTATATGCATATACACAGGCCCTAAACCACAACAGTGCCCTATAAATGACAAACACACAGCTGGTTAACCTCTAGCACCTTAAACCACACAGGTGACTTAGGAATAACACGGCCTGTCACTCTCTCAGCACTTCAAGAGACTTACTTATTATCAGCACAAACAACATACAAAGTTTTAAAGATATCTCAGACCTAAATATTACTTTTGGTCTACAAGAATACATTTAAACATACAAAGGTTCAACACTCTTGACTATCGGCCATTTATCAGCCCAGAATGCCTTACTTTATGTCCTGTTCCCTACTATTGGGTGGAGCTCACACCCTCAGCCTTAATAAACCTCGCAGCACAGAGCGTATGGCAAACCTCCGGCTGCACCAGGTGCTCAAAGAAATCTAACTTATTACTTCAATCAGTCTAGACATGAAGACAAAGCATAGAAAGTTAAAAACAGTGTGGTATTTATTACAGGAATAATAATAATACCACTGGAACAAAGAATAATAGAAAATAGGACTGATAGTAAAATGTGGATATACAGTACATCCAGAAAGTATTCCCAGCGCATCACTTTTTCCACATTTTGTTATGTTACAGCCTTATTCCAAAATGGATTAAATTAATTTTTTTCCTCAGAATTCTACACACAACACCCCATAATGACAACATGAAAAAAGTTTACTTGAGATTTTTGCAAATTTATTAAAAATAAAAAAATTGAGAAAGCACATGTACATAAGTATTCACAGCCTTTGCCATGAAGCTCCAAATTGAGCTCAGGTGTATCCTGCTTCCCCTGATCATCCTTGAGATGTTTCTGCAGCTTCATTGGAGTCCACCTGTGGTAAATTCAGTTGACTGGACATGATTTGGAAAGGCACACACCTGTCTATAGAAGGTCCCACAGTTGACAGTTCATGTCGGAGCACAAACCAAGCATGAAGTCAAAGGAATTGTCTGTAGACCTCCGAGACAGGATTGTCACGAGACACAAATCTGGGGAAGGTTACAGAAACATTTCTGCTGCTTTGAGGGTCCCAATGAGCACAGTGGCCTCCATCATCCGTAAGTGGAAGAAGTTTGAAACTTCCTAGAGCTGGCCGGCCATCTAAACTGAGCGATCGCTGGAGAAGGGCCTTAGTCAGGGTGGTGACCAAGAACCCGATGCGATGGTCACTCTGTCAGAGCTCCAGAGGTCCTCTGTGGTGAGAGGAGAACCTTCCAGAAGGACAACCATCTCTGCAGCAATCCACCAATCAGGCCTGTATGGTAGAGTGGCCAGACGGAAGCCACTCCTTAGAAAAAGGCACATGGCAGCCTGCCTGGAGTTTGCCAAAAGGCACCTGAAGGACTCTCAGACCATGAGAAAGAAAATTCTCTGATCTGATGAGACAATAATTGAACTCTTTGGTGTGAATGCCAGGCGTCACGTTTGGAGGAAACCAGGCACCGCTCATCACCAGGCCAATACCATCCCTACAGTGAAGCATGGTGGTGGCAGCATCATACTGTGGGGATGTTTTTCAGCGGCAGGGACTGGGAGACTAGTCAGGATAAAGGGAAAGATGACTGCAGCAATGTACAGAGACATCCTGGATGAAAACCTGCTCCAGAGCGCTCTTGACCTCAGACTGGGGCGACGGTTCATCTTTCAGCAGGACAACGACCCTAAGCACACAGCCAAGATATCAAAGGAGTGGCTTCAGGACAACTCTGTGAATGTCCTTGAGTGGCCCAGCCAGAGCCCAGACTTGAATCCGATTGAACATCTCTGGAGAGATCTTAAAATGGCTGTGCACCGACGCTTCCCATCCAACCTGATGGAGCTTGAGAGGTGCTGCAAAGAGGAATGGGCCAAACTGGCCAAGGATAGGTGTGCCAAGCTTGTGGCATCATATTCAACAAGACTTGAGGCTGGAATTGCTGCCAAAGGTGCATCGACAAAGTATTGAGCAAAGGCTGTGAATACTTATGGACATGGGATTTCTCAGTTTTTTATTTATTTTTAATAAATTTGCAAAAACCTCAAGTGAACTTTTTTCACGTTGTCATTATGGGGTGTTGTGTGTAGAATTCTGAGGAAAAAATGAATTTAATCCATTTTGGAATAAGGCTGTAACATAACAAAATGTGGAAAAAGTGATGTGCTGTGAATACTTTCTGGATGCACTGTTTATACTCTTTAGAAAAAGTAAAGATGACAAGGGTGAATGTCGCAGGCAGCTTGTGATCGAGCACTCGTAGTTGTTCATGATGCTTTTTTGACGACCAGTGACGTCTCCGTCCCTTCTTCTTCCTCCCTCCTTCCTTACTCTCTTACTATATCGCTCCTCAGATGAGGCATATTTATTCTAAAATTCTACAGAGCGGTTTTGCAAGATGTGATTGTTAGATTATTCCGATTGGCTGGCTGTCACTATATAGAATTACCGTATTTTTCGCTCCATAAGACACACTTTTTTTTCCCCCATAAGAAGGGTGGAAATGTCTGTGCGTCTTATGGAGCGAATATTGCGTCACAGACTGTGATGTGTATTACCTGACAAAAGTCAACATCCAGGGGTAGAGGGCGACAATCAGCTGTTGATGGCGACAAAACTCACCGTTATGTCACAGGCATTCCCTCTCTGCTTGGAGGAATGTTAGACTCATTGACTTAGCATTTAATCCATGCGTGAGTTACAAAATGTAAACAAATGTAGACAAAGGCAAGATGGCATCGACATCTCGTGAGGGAGCGAAGCGAGTGCAGAAAACAAAATACTCAGCAGACGATGTTTTGCGCATTATCGCTGAGTCGGACTCTGATTTTTTTAGAATCTGATTTTGTTGAGAGTGATCAGGAGATTGAGCAAGAGAGTGAGGAACTGGCATCACCTGATCGGACACCAGCCGATGCCGTCCCAGCTGAGTGCATTCGCACAGCCGATTCACCTACAGCAAGGTTCGTGTGGGAGGAATACCCGGACATTGATCCGTGGGAGCCAAACTGGCTACCGGACCATGACCATCTATGTGCCGCAGCCAGGTGTTACGTGGGCGACCCCTTGGCCTGGTCCAGCCACTCGGGTCCTCAACAATAAGGGTCTTACGAGCTGGATCACCCTTGGGGAAACGCGCCACATGGGTGTAGTGCCGTAACTGACGCTCCCTCACAATGCAGGTCATTTGCCTCATTCAGGACTCCATGAGCAACACAAAGTCAAATCGGCGGTACCCAAGAATTTTCCAGAAAGATACAGTACCAAAGAGTCCAGTCTTCGTCTCAGATCACTGAATAGCGTCCATGTCTCGCAGACGGGAAGCACCAGGACTCTAAAGACTTGGACCTTTGTCCTTTTGCAGATAGCGGGACGATGAGAGCATAAAAATGTTTGATCTCATGAAAAGTGGGATTCCCGCGACCAAAGTGAACCGTATGATCAGTAAAAACGAGTCGAGCCTTTACAAAATAAAATAGAAAGAAACTGAAATTCTTGAATGTGCTAGGGCTGCCTTTGCTATTTACAAATAATCTAGAGATGTCTTACAGTACACGGCAGGATGTGCGGAGGTTATGTGCAAATTCTACGCCATTTTAAATAAGAGACTTGCATGTCAGAGTGAATCTACAAGATGAAGAGAGAGACTGTAGCAACAGGGTCCCTGATTGAGAGCTGGTCACTGATCTCCACCCCAAAGTTTGGTGGGTGTTAGCGATAAGATGAACAGGAGAGGGGGGTGCAGGATAGACGGACCAGCTGGGTTAACAAGGAGGTCCGTATTTGCCAGGCTGAGCTGGAGATGGCATTCCTTCATCCTGGTTGCAATATCAGAGAGCCATGCTGAGGTTCTAACTGATACTGGGTGGTCTTCTGGAAGGAATGATGGGAACAGCTCAGGGCCGTCTTAATGCATGGGCATGCTGGGCAGTTGCCCGGGGGCCCCACGAGCATAGGGGCTCCATGCTAATCTATGGTGTAGGTAGGGGCGCCAGTGCACTGCTTTGCCCGGGGGCCTATAATGCTGTTAAGACGACCCTGGAGCAGCTAGCTGCGCATCATCAGCCTGGCACTGATGGGAAACCATGGGACTGGATGACAGAGAGAGAGAAGTGAAGAGGGTCCTGCACCAACTGTTGGAGCACCCCTGTGATTCCCAGGTGCACCCTTAATAATAGTCAGTCATTTTCCAACCCACTGTGTCCTAACACCGGGTCACAGGGGTCTGCCGGAGCCAATCCCAGCCAACAAGCAATTCCAGCAAGGCAAGAACACATCTCCGGGCAGGGCACACACACACCCACACACCAAGCACACACTTGGGACAATTTAGGATCACGGATACACCTAACCTGCATGTCTTTGGACTGTGGGAGGAAACCCACGCAGACACGGGGAGAACATGCAAACTCCACGCAGGGAGGACCCGGGAAGCGAACCACAGGTCTCCTAACTGCAAGGCAGCAGTGTCACCACTGTGCCGCCCACCCTTAATAATAATCATTTTTTATATTTACAGTATATAGCGCCTTTTCTCACTACTCAAAGTGCTTTACATAGTGGGTGGGGGGCCACTTCAAGTACCACTCATGTGTAACATCCACCTGGATGAAGCGTTGGCAGCCATTTTGTGCCAAAATGCCCATCACACATGAGCTGTTAAGTGGTGAAGGAGTGAGAGATAGAATTAGAGACAGGTGACGACTAGGGGGCCAGACTGACTAGACTGAGGTGGGCAATTTAGCCAGGACATCGGGATACACCCTACTGTGTATGAAGGATGCCCAGGGATCTTTAATAACCACAGAGAGTCAGAAGCTTGGTTTTTACGTCTCACCTGTAGGACGGCGCCATTTTTACAGTACCAATTGTCCCCATCACTGCACTGTAGGGGGCATTGGGATTCACGTTCGGCCCCCTGCTGGCTACTCTTTGCAGGACACATGGTAGGATCTGCCCAGGAGGTAGGAATCAAACCACCTAAGGATTAATCCCTGTGATGCCAAAGGTCAGAGAGGGTGGAATGGAAGGTCTGGTGGTTGACCCTCTCGTAGGCTGAGGAGAGATGGAGCAGGGTGAGGTCAGATGACGTGTTGGTAGCGTCACTACAACAGTAAGTAGAGCCACAGTGGCCACGCTGATTGGCGTGGCATACGGTTTGTGCTTCTTCCTGTGGCATTGGATGTCATCAGGTTAGGGGGGGGGGGGGGCTTATCTTTAGTAGACTTGCAAAGCGCTTTATGAACCCGATTATCAGACCATCCAAGAGGAAAGAAAGAGAAGGAAGAAAGACGCCCAAGAACTTGATGAATATGAAACTGTCATCCAGAAGCCCTTCATCCAGAGCGGCATTTGGGAAGCAGTCTCAGGTAGTCCGGGATGCTCGGTACTGTGGAAATGACTCCGAGTTTAATGAAACGAGAAGACCTTCTACCTACATAACACCCGCATCGTGATGATGTGTGACCTTGCATGACGTCAGGACGGGCTCGCCGCTGTTTCTCATGAGATCTTCAGGTGGGCTGCAGGCATCAGAACTGGCACGGTAATCAGTGAGCCACACAGCTGTCACTTATGCCGCTTGGCATCTCACTTGTTTGGGTATTTTAGAAAGGAAGAAATCCTTATTGCACTGGCTGCCTGGTGGTCGAAAGTGCTGGGGGTGGGGGGACTTGGGGGGGCTTGGAGCTTCCATTGCCAGATATTTTTCCACAATTTAATATAAGAATAGAAGTTGAACATAATATGTGTCATTTTCTGGGGACATGTGCTGGGAAGGGGTGGCACGTTGGCACAGTAGTAGACCTGCTGACCAGGGTTCGAGTCCCACCGGGGAGTTTGCATGGTTCTCCCCACTTTCTGCGTGGGTTTCCGCTGGGTGCAGATCAGGTGAATTGGCACTGACACTGAACAACTGGAACTTCTCGGTGCCATTGAGGCTGGCAAAAAGAAAACAATGTTGGCATCAAGTTTTGAATGTGCTGAAAGAACACCCTATGTACAAATTCCATTATAACAAAACCCCTGTTTTAACAAATCGTTTTTTTCAGTCCCAAGCACTTTGCTCTAATGGAATTTGACCGACATACATTGTAGCCCACTAGGGGGCGCTCCCATTCATCCCAAACACCAGCCACAAATCAGCCAAACACAAAGTTAAATAAAGACTTATTAATTTTACAAAATCCCCTTCAGGTGGGTAAAGCGGGTCCAGCACAGCACTGTCTAATATAAAAAATATGTACCAACATCTCCTTCTTCTCCTCCTCTGTGAGTGTTGCCCACCGCCTCCCGACTAGGACTACCTGATACAGAGGTGGGGGCTTCTTTAATGTCGGGTCCTAGTCCAGGGCCAGGCTTAATGGATGGACAAAATGGGTGCCAGGAGCATAGGGACCCACAATGTTTCTGATGCCTATGTATGTTTCTGTTATGCTGTCAAAATTGGGGTCCCAGTGAACTACCTTGCCTGGGGGACAGCGATGCTGGTGAGACGGTCCTGGGACCCAGGAGTACTTCCGGTGTCACAGCACTGCCAGACAGAAAAAAAACCCCAAAGTAGCGTTAGTGTTCCCCTGCAGCTCCCCCTGGTGGTACCCAAGTACCCTGACAGGGCTGCCCATCAGGGCTACAGCTCCCAATATGCCTTGTGGGTATACAAATGGGAGTTCCACCAGAAGGATGCTGCCACCCTGTGTATAGGGGGTATATATAGCCCCCCAGGAAGCAGCCCCCAGTCCTTCCATTACGGCCCCCTGGTCTGGGAAAGGCACCAGCAACCAGTCTGGCTGGCATGCCTGTCCATCCACATCTCGTCTTTCTGAATTTCCTACAGTGCCTTTTTATTTTTTTATTTGTCGCATATTCAACCCGACACAATTTACAGAGACAATCCTTACGCACCTTGTCACACGCTGTCACCTCAGGCTGGTGACTTTATATTCTCATTAGGAAGGAGGTAACACGATTATTTTCAGGAGACTCTTTGCTCTTTAAAGACTTCGGTTCCATATTTTAATTAGCACGGCCTTTGTTTTTAAGGGAAAAGAAATGCAAATTCACGGTGATAGAAGAACAAAGTTAAAAATGTTTTCTTTGAGTTTATTAACGGTATCACCATTACTCACTCTGCAGTTCATAGTACGCTTGTCGTGCTCCGCTTCCCGTTGTGCCCGCCTTGTTCTAACAGAAGCTCCGGCATTGGCACTTTCTTTGTCTCTTTATTATATTAAAATATCGGAAGTGGTCTCCCCTCGACTTTCTCGTCCAGTGACGGTTCATGGCTGGTGACTCCTTCAGAGTGAGATTTACAAATCTATGAACCCCAAAGAGTCGCTTATTAACTAATCAACTGGCAGGCAGCATGCGCATTGACTACTGGTTAGGTTTCATATCTCATTCTTTACACACACGCAGGTAAGGCGCGTATTCGGCTAAGAAAGAGCGGAGAGACCGCGTTTGCTCCTCACCCTCCACGTGTTCTAAATTTGCCGTCGCGATTCCACAATTCAAACTCATTCAATACAAATCTAAGTATAGAGTGGTGTACAATGAAAAACGGATATCAATTTTAACCTTAATTGAAATATTTAGTTGTTTTTAAAAGCTTTTAATTCTGATGCTTTAATCAATTTTAATGCAGACTGTACAATAAAAGAATAACAAGAAAAACAAAAGAATATTTTATTTAATGGCAAAATTTAGTTTTTAAATATTGGATTGTTTTTTTTAGTCTGATCCCATTTTTTTTATAAAATTGAAAACTGTTTATTATCTTACCTTTATTTATAAATGAAGCCCATGCGCCTATCCTTCTCCACGAAAATCTCTGTCACTTTCTTGTAAAAGTCCTCCTTATTTTCCTTTAGTTTTAAAAATCTTAATCTTCCATTTTGGCAGTCAGTCGGAACAAAAAAATAAACGGCCCGCTGCTGTGTCGCTAAACTTATCGGCGCCTCTGCGTAGAAGAACAACAGCAACGGGCACCTGTTGGGCGCACATGCGCCCCCCTTCAGGATGGCACGGTACTGTCTGCCTTGCTCAACTTGTGCCTTTTCACTGCGGTTTATTGTCCGATCATCCATTCATTTTCCAACCCGCTGAATCCGAACACCGGGTCACGGGGATCTGCTGGAGCCAATCCCAGCGAACACAGGGCACAAGGCAGGAAACAATCCTGGGCAGGGTGCCAACCCACCGCAGGACACACACAAACACACCCACACACCAAGCACACACTAGGGCCAATTTAGAATCGCCAATCCACCTAACCTGCATGTCTTTGGACTGTGGGAGGAAACCGGAGCGCCCGGAAGAAACCCAATGGCGGGGAGAACATGCAAACTCCACGCAGCCCTGTTGTCCGATCAGCAAAACTAAATATGTCACACACATTCATTAAAGATATTAGCCAGACTGTGGGAAGTCAGGGTGTATAACAAACGTGTCTACACACATTATATTGGCGACATACAGAGAGACAGCGACAGGCACTCGACAATCGCTGGCATCAACCCCGTGAGAGTGTGAGAGAGAGCGCAGTCCGAGCTTCCGCACCTGGCGTTTCTCCCCTGGAAATGCGACAATGTAGCGATTTTGACTATAAAAGTGATCAAAATTATTGGAATCATAAGAAAACAAATGTATACCACAGATCAGTGGACAAATTGTCTTTGTTTTGTCTTGTTTGTGTTTTAATTTTAAATTTAAATTTTAATTCTATTTTTTAATTTATTTGCACGTCATGTTGTTACACTGTGGACCCTGAGCTTCGCAATTTCGTCTATCTGTATACTTGTATATGGTTGAGATGACAGTAAAGTTCACTTTGACTTTGAAATTAATTTTATGTTCTCATTATTAGTTTTTTTTTTTTTTTTACTTTTCGAGCCTCACCTGCCTCCCCTGACCGCACGTCCCTGTATACTCAGATATGGGGATGGATATTTGAGGAGTAAACCGCAAGACAATGATTACATTTTTATAATATGCATATTAAAGTGCCATCAACAACAAATAAAATCAAAGTACCACTTCCGGCTAGCGGAAATAGCCCAAAAGTTGATAGAAATCTACCTAATACTTGTACCTAATACAAAATTTAATCGATCTAAGTTGACCAAATTATCATGTACATACACACACACTGACAGACACACAAACATAATTCCAAAAATGATATTTTCAGACTCAGGGAGGTCTAAAACTGCGACATTCATGAAAATCTCGACATCGAATTTTTGGACGATTACAATACTTTTCCTTCACTGCGTAGACGAGAAAGAAAAAACGTTTTCCGTGGTGTCCGTATTCGTCTGCCTTGACCACGCCCCTCCACACCGCTCGCCCAATCATTACTGCGCGTATCCTCTCTCCGCCCCACTCCGTGTCTCTCTCAGTGCTGCTACCTCGTCCATACAGCGCGGTCAGTTATAATAGTAAGGCAGAAAAGCAAAGTATCTATTCAAGAACGTCGATTTTTAGATCGCGATAGAAAGCTGATAATGAACGTCGAAAAAAAGAAAATGAACAAAAACGAGCTGTATATAATAAAAGTCAAGAACAAAAAAAAAGAGAAAAATATCCATCCATCCAGCCATTTTCCAACTAGCTGAATCCGAACACAGGGTCACGGGGGTCTGCTGGAGCCAATCCCAGCCAACACTGGGCACAAGGCAGGAACCAATCCCAGGCAGGGTGCCAACCCACCGCAGGACACACACAAACACACCCACACACCAAGCACACACTAGAGCCAATTTAGAATCGCCAATCCACCTAACCTGCATGTCTTTGGACTGTGGGAGAAAACCGGAGCGCCCGGAGAAAAGCCACGCAGACACGGGGAGAACATGCAAACTCCACACAGGGAGGACCCGGGATGCGAACCCAGGTCCCCAGGTCTCCCAACTGCGAGGCAGCAGCGCTACCCACTGCGCCACCGTGCCGCCAAGAGAAAAAATATCCCCAACAATAATCGAACAGAAATTCAAAAAAGCAATATTTATGAAATGTTTGTTAGAGGATAAAGTAATTCATAATATTGTTTTTGACGAGGCGTTAATCTAATTTAACTTTTTATTTACTTTTTATTATGTTTTACCTTTTACTATGTTTTATTATTCATTGGTATTTAAAAGAGACAGTTGTAGTGAAATACTCAAGTAACAGATTTTCTATCTATAATAACTAAGGACTAATCCGTCTTCCTCCCGCACCCCGCATACTCTTTTACATGCCAGCACTTTAAATACTATCGCTTTCTCTAACGGAAGGGCATCACGAATCCCTTTGAGCGCCTCTGCGGCGCGCCCGCCCCTGGGATTTGGCAAACGAAGCGAGCAGAGGGTAGAGCCCCCAAGTTTATCTTAGTAACCTGTGGAGATCATTCTGGGACATACACTTATGTAATCACTGCACTTCATTTTGACAGTTTTACACAATATTTTTATTTTCTTTGTTGTTCCCAGAGTGAGTGAATTTCTTTCTGTTTGGGGATCAATAAAGTAATATATCTCTATCTATTAAAACAAAACATCTCAAATAAAAAGAGGTTAGGGTCTCAAGGAGGATAATCCAAATTAAATAAAAAATAAAATGTGAGCTGATCAGTTAGGTGTGTGAAGACGCCACTGGTAATGGGAGAGGCAGAGGACCCTGTGTCTGTTGGGTCACCTGGTCAGCAGTGCTGGAAATGGAGACCCTTTATATTATATATGGGGGGATGGGTTCGGTGGAGCCAAGATCCAGTAGACAAACTCAGGTTCAGATCTCTGTGGAAACACATGGACAAGTGGCTTCTCTGATTTCAACTACAAGCTCTAGTTTAGTCTCCACAGTCCCATCCAGACAGATGCACTCCGGATATCATGCATCTATGCTAGATGGCCAATAGGATGCACACGTACCACCAGACAACTGAGTTCAGGTGTCTTAGTTTTAACGGGAGCATAAAATCAAGGACATAGCCATGCAATCTCCACTGACAAGCACTGCTTCATAGTGAAGACCTCATTATAGTTAAATAGATAAGTCGCTGAATGACAGACACAACTATACACAATAAACGCATTAAAGGTACTATACCATGTAATAGCAAGAGGGGTACAATAGGCTTCATGAAGGGGATGGATGGACATTTACCTGCTCAGAAAATCCACGTAATAAAAGCACAGCAGCAAACTTCCTATCATGGCTATTGACTCCCCAAGTGAGCTAGCAATCAGCATTCCTTTGTTGGATTGTCTGCATGCATACCTGTGGGGCAACCTTGGACTTTAGTTGGGGTGTGTTTGTCTGTTGGTGCCGGACGTGATGGTTCAGCTGCCCGAATGGGAGTTTCAGTTTAGAATTATGAGACGCATTTGAGAAGGGGCTCAAATCCTCAAATAACAGCTGTTAAGAACCACAGATTGATAGATAGACAGATATGAAAGGCACTATATAATAATTATGAAAGGAACTATATGATATAGATTTTAGTATAATAGGAAGGATAAGATTGATAGATAGATATGAAACACATGATATAATAGATATATAAATTGGAAAGGCACTATATGATAGATATGAAAGGCACTATATAATATTTATGAAAGGGACTGTATAATACTTATGAAAGGCACTATATAGATATAGATTTTAGTATAGTAGGAAGGATAAGATTGATAGATGTGAAACACATTATATAATAGCTAGATAGATTGGAAAGGCACTATATGATAGATAGATAGATATGAAACACATTATATAATAGATAGATAGATATGAAAGGCACTATATAATAGTTATGAAAGGCACTATATAGATATAGGTTTTAGTATAGTAGGAAGGATAAGATTGATAGATATGAAACACAATATATAATAGATAGATAGATATGAAAGGCACTATATAATAGTTATGAAAGGCACTATATAGATAGATTTTAGTATAGTAGGAAGGATAAGATTGATAGATATGAAACACATTATATAATAGATAGATATGAAACACATTATATAATGGATAGATAGATAGACATGAAAGGCACTATATAATACATATGAAGGAGACTATATGATAGACAGATTTTAGTTAGTAGGAACGGATAAGATTGATAGATAGATATGAAACACATATAATAGATAGATAGGAAAGGCAATATATGATAGATAGATAGATATGAAACACATTATATAACAGATAGATATGAAAGGCACTATATAATAGTTATGAAAGGCACTATATAGGTAAAGATTTTAGTATAGTAGGAAGGATAAGATAGATAGATATGAAAACACATTATATAATAGATATGAAAGGCACTATATAATACATATGAAAGGCACTATATAATTGACAGATTTTAGTATAGTAGAAAGGATAAGATTGATAGATATGAAGCACATTATATAATAGATAGATAGATAGATTGGAAAGGCAATATATGATAGATAGATTGGAAAGGCACTATATGATATAGATATGAAGCACATTATATAATAGATAGATAAATAGATAGATAGACATGAAAGGCACTATATAATACATATGAAAGGCACTATATGATAGACAGATTTTAGTATAGTAGGAAGGATAAGATAGAGATCGATATGAAACACACTATATAATAGATATGAAAAGCACTATATGATAGCTGTGAAAGGCACTATATAATAGGTAGGTATATAGGAAATGCACTATGTAAGATGGATAGATGGATGGATACATAGATATACAGATAGGAAATACACTATATAAGATACTGTAGATAGATAGAGTCAGTATATAACAGATATGAGCGGTGCTGTATGATCAGAGATAGAGAGATAAGTCGCTATAAGACCGATTGATAGCTCTATAGAGAGGTGGCTTTTCCTGTGTGTGTCTTCCTCGGTTGTCCCCTTACATGGTCTTCAGTTCTGGAGAACCCACACTGATGGTCAGAGGTGGTCTCCCCACTGGTAGTGTCACTTGTATTCTGCTCCCTTTGACACCCTTTGTCATTCACACAGATGGCCAGTCCCCCTCCTGTCTTTGCTCCACACCACACTGGGTCCCTGAGTGGTTGGTGTAGTAGGGGTGCTGTGGGGGCCACTGGTCATGTTCTAATATTATATATAAAGAAAGGGGTTGGTGGTTTGCATCCCTAAGATGCCCTTCATTTTCATTTAAAACTCATTAATCCCCCTGTGACTGCATTACTTGACAGGTTTGTGACTTTGTCACTGCATTCTGGCAGATTTGAAATAGAAAAGCATCCAAACATCCACCTGGAGGTCGTGTGACTGAATGTCTGCAACTGTTGACAGAAAGCCAGCGAGCCTGAATTATCCCTTCATCTGAGTCGACTGAGCATGATACGCTTTGTTGATTTTAAAACTTGGCATGTTTATGTGAATCACGCTTAAGCACATAACCAGCATGGCACCGAAAATCTGTTTATGATGCATTTTGTAAATATGTTCACCATCTATCAATAAGCAAAAGCGCATCTTCATTATGACCCTCACGAACAAAATGACAGGAGGGGCTGAAAATGGAACATTTGGTGGAGCTGGGATTTCAAATGTGACATGGCCGGCACAGTGTGCCATGTCATTTTACTATCAGCTGTTGTGCTCTGTGCCCGCCAGCACTTGTTAGAACGGCAGAAGTGAAAAGCACTCCACTATTTTTAACAGGAGAGCCCGAGTTGTGTCTGGCAGGAAGAAGCAAATAAGTGGAAAGAGCCGGACAACCAATACGTCTGCAAATGATGGAAACTGAAAACCGTAGCGGACTCTAAGCACACATAACTTTATTCATTTTGTTACTTTAAAGATACAGTGGATCCAGAAAGTCTTCAGACCCCCTCACTTTCATCGTGTTGTCAATTTCGTTTAGAAATGGATACATTTGCCGTTTTTGCCCACAATGACAACGTAAAAACACGGTTTCAGAAACATTTGGAAATGAATTAAAATCAAACCTTGAACTTAGAAGTATTTTAATTCGGTGCTTTGCTGAATCCCCTTTGGCAGTAACTTGCAGCATCAAGTCTTCTAAGGGAGAGTCTCTACAAGCTTGGCACCCCTGAATATCCCATTCTTCATGGCCAATCCTCTCAAGCTTTTTTATTCTGGATAGGAAGTGTCTGTGGGCTGCCATCTTCAGGTCTCTCCACACCAACGTGCTATAGAGTTTAAGGGTCTACTCACGCTGGCAATTCATTCTGTGCCTCAGCACGTTTGTCCGCACGTAACCCCACAAAGTGTGAAAGCTTGACTAGTGTGATCGCTCCATGCCGGGCCCCCTTGGAAGAGGTGTGTCCGAGCCTGATCACTAAACGTGCCTGAGCACAGAAAACAGACATGACGTCAATGACGCGACAAGTCAGATGATCCAATTTTCATGTCATTTGATACCATTGTGGTTTTTTATGCTCACCTTGTACACGAACGTGAATTCTAGTTGGCAAGGAAAGCTGCAAACTTCTCCCTTAATATCATTTGTCACCTTAAAAATCTTCTCGGACGTGCGGCAGGATTAACAGCAAAACGCTGTGCCGCACACTCAATAAATCTGTAAGTGAGTAGAGTGTCATCCTGCCCTACACGACTCCAGAAACAAACCACAAAATAAGGAAAGTGTTTGGATCTTGTTTTGGCTTTACACAAAGTCACAAGGTGATGATGAAAGCGGGCGCGGGCACAGTGTGAGTGCAGGCCAACGGGGGCATAGAGAGGGGGTGACAATGGCGCTTGGCCACAATACAGAACAAACATGCCAAGTCTGGGCCACTCAAGGACACTTGTCCTAAAGCCACTCCGGTGTTGTCTCGGCTGTATGTTTCAGGTCACTATGAGGTGAACCATCGCCCCAAGTGTGAGGTGGTCTGCGCTCTTCTAGCAGTTACTTTATGTTATTTTCCATGTACAGTAAAGCCTTAATTATCCACCAGGGATTGGGACCGAGGCAGTGATGGATAAGAGAAAAGATGGATAACAGAACAGCTACAGTTGACCCTTGATATACGACCGGCCTGACATGCGAACAACTTGATTTACAAGCAAAATTTTTGTTTTGATTTACGACCAACGTCTTGCCTTACGACCCGAATGCGATCACGTGAATCCGCTTGCGCGATTGTAAACAAACAGCCGAGAGCGTTCGTAAGTGTCAGTCGGAGCCCAGATTCATGTGTTTGTGGACGTAATTTCGGTCAGTGCAGTGATTTATATAATTCGATAATTGGTAAGGAAGGAAGAGAAGGTAACGAAGGTAAAGAAAGCGATCACAATCGAAACGAAGAAGGAAATTGTGCGGAAATATGAGAGTGGCGTTCGTGTGACCGATCTCGCTAATATGTACAGCATGTCGAAATCCACCATCTCGACAATTTTACAAAGAAAAGATTTGTATAAGGAGGCTCCTTCTGAACAATAACCACCTTCCATTTCATTCTCCTCCTCCTCCCTTTCTGCAGCCCAAAGATGTCAAATTAAATGGTGAGTACAGTATGAAATTGTTGTTTCTGGTAGGCCGCTAGGCACTTTTTATAACTTTTTGGTTAGTACATTAGAAAAATTATTGGTGTTTTGGTAAATTATGCACATTATACAACCCTTTTTTATTATGAAAAGGTTAAGTAAGTGTTGCTGTGGGTGGTTCGGAACGCATTATGGGTATTTCCATTATTACTTATGGGAAAAATAGTCTTACAACCAACTTGAGTTACAAGCAGCCCTCGCGAACGATTTGAGTTCGTAAGTCAAGGGTCCACTGTACTTTAAAATGATCTACTTTAGATTAGTTTAGTGAATAGTACTTATTTACAAAAAAAATATGCTAACAAAATATAGTATAGTCAGTCATTATCCAACCTGCTATATCCTAACACAGGGTCACAGGGGGTCTGCTGGAACCAATCCCAGCCAACACAGGGCGCAAGGCAGGAACAAATCCCAGGCAGGGCGCCAGCCCACTACAGGGCACACACACACACCAAGCACTATATTAGGGTCACCAATGCACCTAATCTGCATGTCTTTGGACTGTGGGAGGAAACCCACGCAGACACGGGGAGAACATGCAAACTCCACGCAGGGAGGACCCGGGAAGTGAACCCAGGTCTCCTTACTGCAAGGCAGCAGCGCTACCCACTGCGCCACCGTGCCGTTCACTACATTGATTATTTAGATTTCATCCCGTCTTAGACAGATAGCACAGCAAGTCAACATACTAAGACAGAGAGCCACCTGGTAGCCTAAAACACACAAGATTAATTGCTTATTAATCAGGTTGTATAATTTTTGCCATCACTCATTTTTACTCTGCTTATATTCTGTGCATGACTGAAATTTTTAAGTTTATCTGTGCATTGGGTGGATAGGATTAGAAATGAGGACATTAGAAGGTCAGCTCAGGTTGGAGACAAAGTCAGAGAGGTGAGATTGTGTTGGTTTGGACATGTGCAGAGGAGAGATGAGGGGTATACTGGGAGAAGGATGCTAAGGATAGAGCTGCCAGGGAAGAGGAGAAGAGGAAGGCCTAAGAGAAGTTTTATGGATGTGGGGAGAGAGGACATGCAAGTGATGGGTGTGACAGAACAAGATGACGAGGACAGAAAGAGATGGAAGAAGATGATCTGCTGTGGCAACCCCTAATGGGAGTAGCTGAAAGAAGAAGAAAAAGAAGAAGAAAAAAGGATGTTTGTAATGAATCCCTTCTGCACTTGAGCACATGTCTGGCCACAGTCGTCGTCGTCTTCTTCTTTTGGCTACTTCCATTAGGGGTCACCACAGCGGATCTCTTCTTCCATATCTTTCTGTCCTCATCATCTTGCTCTGTCGCCCCCATCACCTGCCTGTCGTCTCTCACCACATCCATAAAACTTCTTTTAGGCCTTCCTCTGTTCCCCTTGCCTGGCAGCTCTATCCTTAGCACCCTTCTCCCAATATACCCCTCATCTCTCCTCTGCACATGTCCAAACCAACACAATCTCACCTCTCTGACTTTGTCTCCAAACTTGAGCTGACCCTCTAATGTCCTCATTTCTAATCCTGTCCATCCTCATCACACTCAATGCAAATCTTAGCATCTTTAACTCTGCCACCTCCAGCTCTGTCTCCTGTGCCACCGTCTAAAACCCATATAACATAGCTGGTCTCACTACCGTCCTGTAGACCTTCCCTTTCACTCTTGCTGATACCCGTCTGTCACAAATCACTCCTGACACTCTTCTCCACCCTGCCTGCACTCTCTTTTTCACTTCTCTTCCACAATCCCCATTGCTCTGTACTGTTGATCCCAAGTATTTAAACTCATCCATCTTCGCCAACTCTACTCCCCTCATCCTCACCATTTGACTGACCTCCCTCTCATTCACACACATGTATTCTGTCTTGGTGGTCCTACTGACCTTCATTCCTCTCCTCTCTAGAGCAGATCTCCACCCCTCCAGGGTCTCCTCAACCTGCTCCCTACAATCACTACAGATCACAATGTCATCAGCAAACACCACAGTCCACAGAGACTCCTGTCTAATCTCGTCTGTCAACCTGTCCATCACCATTGCAAATAAGAAAGGACTCAGAGCCAATCCCTGTTGTAATCCCACCTCCACCTTGCATGCATCCATCACTCCTACTGCAGACCTCACCACAGTCACACTTCCCTCATACGTTTCCTGTACAACTCTTACATATGTGAGGGATGGCCGGCCAAATATTCCGGTCCACACCCCCAGGCCACTAGATGGAGTCCTCCTGGCAGCATGGAAGGTCCCCAAATTCCAGCAGGGCATTATGGACATTGTAATTTTTTTAAACAACCCTGCTGGATACCATGGGGACCACCAGGAGCCGCTGTAGGGAGGCTTGCAGAGTGCTACGTGCCCTATAACCCGGAAGTACGTCATGATCACATGACCGGAAGAAACGACGTGCTTCCTGGTTGAAGAAAAGGACTTTTAATCTGACTCGGAAGTGATAAAGAATAATGGACTGTAGGATTGGAACCACTTCCGGGTCGGGGAATATAAAACGACTATGGGAAAGCCCAAATGTTGAGCTGAGCTGGGTGGAAGGGTGGCAACGCGTCTGGGAGAGGAGGATTGGTGAATTGATTATTGATTATAGTGTATTGTATGTGTAGTGTCGAGTGGAGGGTGCTTTGTGCACAGTATTATTATAAAATAATTGGAGTTTTACCTGGTGTTTGGAGTGGTATCTGAGGGTTCAAGGGAGCTCTAGCACCCCCTACTGCTACACATACTTCTCAATTATAATATAATTCAATATGTGGACAACAATACAGATTTGCATGTCGGGCCGCAGTAATGGTAATGATTTGCAAAACTGTTACACACAGGTGGGCCGTAGGAGATGTGACGTGAAAGAGATTAGAGACTGTAAGGTGGTGGCAGGGGTCACTGTAGCTGGACAGCATACTGGGTATATTGGAAAAAGGATGTTAAGGATGGAGCTGCCAGGTACCTTTCAAGCAACATTTTGATCAAGGATGTATTATTATTAAATTTTTTTAAAAAACCTGATCTTGGGTGGCACGGTGGCGCTGCTGCCTTGCAGTTAGGAGACCCAGGTTCGCTTCCCGGGTCCTCCCTGCCTGGAGTTTGCATGTTCTCCCCGTGTCTGCATGGGTTTCCTCCTACAGTCCAAAGACATGCAGGTTAGGATCCTAAATTGTCCCTAGTGTGGGTGTGTTTGTATGTGTGCCCTGCAGTGGGCTGGCACCCTGCCTGGGGTTTGTTCCTGCTTTGTGCCCTGTGTTGGCTGGGATTGGCTCCAGCAGACCCCGTGACCATGTTTTAGGATATAGCAGGTTGGATAATAGATGGATAAAACTTGATCTTCTTCCTTGCCATTCTTCCATAAACACCCTTTTTTTTCAAGGCACTCGTACAATATGTGAGGTCTCATGGCTGATGCTTGGACACTTCGATGCCCACCACTGACTGGGGCGTGTTTTCCTGGGCAAGTCACTTCACACACCGGTGGTCACACACATGGAGAGAGTTGGAGTGTGACATTTGAGTCTTTTTTGCTGAAGCGTCACTTGAGTAAATACACGTAATGTCAATGGAGAAGCCGTTGCTCCTGATTTCACAGTCTGTGGCGCCAGAGAGGACCAGCTCCTCCAGTAATCACACAGTCCCTGAGAGCCTTTACATTGCACTTTAAAGTAACCCAGAATTAAAATGTTCTATGACTTAATTTTTGCTGCCGATACTGTAATATAATCATAACCTTCTCAACTCAATTCAGTTTACTTGTGTATAGTGCTTGTTACAGATGAGAAGGATATAACAAAGTGATGGGTGACCAGCCAGTACAATACAACACAATACAATACAATTTATTTTTGTGTAGCCCAAAATCACACAAGAAGTGCTGCAATGGGCTTTAACAGGCCCTGCCTCTTGACAGCCCCCAAGCCTTGACTCTCTAAGAAGTCAAGGAAAAGCCTTTGTAGGGGAAAAAAAATGGAATCAAACCTTGGGAAAGGCAATTCAGAGGGAGACCTCTTTCCAGGTAGGTTGGGTGTGCAGTTGGTGTCACAAAGAAGGAGGGTCAATACAATACAACACACAGAACAGAAGAAATCCTCAAAACAGTATAAAAAGAAAGCATTTACAAGTATGGAGCAGAATTTAACAGTTGTAGAATAGGCGCTATATAGCACCCAACCCGGCACAGACTTACGCAGAGGCACGTGTAAAATAAACAGTCTTTTTATTTTTCTTCAACTGGAGGGCACGTCTTCCCCGTAATCCCCCCAGCCACAACACAGTCCCATAAGCACTTATACAGCACAAAGAACAATTCTTTCTCTCCACCTTGGTACCACCACTCCTCCCAGGCAACCTCGTCCTCTTCCTCCCGATTCTGGCCCTGCGTGGTGGATGCTGGCCCTTTTTATAGCCCACCCGGAAGTGCTCCAGGTGCTTGATCACCTGTGGCTAATTGCAGTTCCGGGTGGAGCTGCAGAAATGTCCAGGTGGGTTCCTGGCTCCATGCAGCACCCCTTGGCGGCCACCCCAGCTCCCCACAGGGCTGTGGAGAACTCCATCTCCCATGAAACCCTGCGGGAAACTGAGGCACCATCGTCAGACAGGGAGGCTGCCACCCAGCGTCCCGGGGGAGGTAGTGAGATCTCCATAGCTGCTCCCCTGGAACATATACAGAAGGTGCGTCCCGGCCGGGCATGGGACCCGGCCACCTGTCACACAGTAGATGATATCACATAATAGGATTTGGATTTGTTTAGAGTCCTGGAGACCTCAACCATCAAGCTGCCTTCCCCAATTGGTCATTCCACAGCTGAGACAGCCAATCCGATGAAAGGACCCCTCTACCCCACGATTCCTGCGATCCTCTATCAGGGATGATGTTACCTTAGGCAGGCAAAACAACTTGGCAGGTGGGCCGTGGCACCAAGTGTCACATTCGAGTACTGAGAAGAGAAACAGGTGAGGGTTCGTAACAAATTAGAACTATCATATTGCTTATGTTTTAGTGTTAATGACTAAAAACAGAGATGCAGTCTGTACAGTTAATCAGCAGCTCTAGTCAGGGTGTGCTAAACTGAAGTTGTGAGTCTTCAGCCGGGATTTAAAAGCTGAGACCGAAGGGGCATCTCTTATAGTAGCAGGCAGACCACTCCACAGTTTAGGGGTCCTGTAACTAAAAGCTCGACCTCCCACTGTTGTTTTATTAATCCTTGGAATCCTAAGCAGACCGGCATCTTGAGATCTTAATGTGCACTCCGGTTTGTAAGTCATGATAAGTTTAGACAATTAAGCCAGACCTCGCCATTTAATGCTTTATGTGTTAAAAGGAAGATTTTGAAATCTGCCCTAAACTTAACCGGGAGCCAGTGTAAGGATTTAAGAACTGGAGTGATGTGTTCATACTTTCTTGTTCTTGTAATAATTCTTGCAGCAGCATTTTGTATTAACTGGAGGAGTATAAAGAACAGTTTGAACATCCAGTGAACACCTCATTGCAGTAGTCAATCCTACTAGAAATAAATGCAGGAATTAATTTCTCAGAATCCTGTTAATTTGAAAGCTCCTTCATTTCCCAACATTTTTAAGATGGAAGAAACATGATTTGGATACCCATGTAGTACCCCATTTGATTTGCTCAATTATGGAAAAGGATAAAAGGTTGAGGCGAAAAGCTGTTGGGGACATTGTTCGTCCTCGCATCCCTCTCTTCTTTGATTTGTGGGCTGCACATCCGTGATGCGAATCTCCTGTTCCACCACATCCCAAATGTGCTCTGTTGGATTGAGATCTGGTGACTGTGGAGGCCATTGGAGTCCAGTGAACTCCTTGTCATGTTCACGAAACCAGTCTGAGATGATTTGAGCTTTGTGAAATGACGTGTTATCCTGCAGGGAGTAGCCATCAGTCATAAAGGGATGGACATGGTCAGCAATGATAATCCAGGTAGGTTGTGGCATTGAAATGATGCTTAGTTGGTACTAAATGCCACAAAAATATCCCCTGCACCATTGCACCACCCTCACCAGCCTGAGCTGTTGATTAAAGGCAGGATGGATCCATGCTTTCATGTTGTTGGTGCCAAATTCTGACCCTACCATATGAATGTCGCAGCAGAAATCGAGACTCATCAGACCCTAATAACGTTTTTCCAATCTTCTGTTGTCCACTTTTGGTAAGCCCGTGTGAATTGTAGCCTCAGTGGCCTGTTGTTAGCTGACAGGAGTGTCACCCGGTGTGGTCTCCTGATGCTTCAACGTTCCAACATGTTGTGCGTTCTGAGATGCTCTTCTGCATACCTCAGTCATAATGAGTGTTTATTTGAGTTACTGTCGCCTTTCTATCAGCCCGAACAGGTCTATCTGTTCTCCTCTGGCATCAACATGGCGTTTTCTTGCGGAGAACTGTCACTCAATGGATATTTTCCCTTTTTCGGACCATTCTTTGTAAACCCTGAGAAAGGTTTGTGTGGAAACACTTTGACCAGCCCGTCGGGCACCAACAACCATGCCACGTTCAAAGTCCCCTTTCTCCCCGTTCTGATCCTCGGTTTGAACTTCAGCAGGTTGTCCTGACAAGGTCTTTGGGCCGAAATGCATTGAATTACTGCCATCTGATTGGCTGATCAGTGATTTACGTTAACAAGCAGGTGTACCTAATAAAGTGGCCAGCGAGTGGATGTGCATGTGTATGTTCACCTTGTGATGGGCTGACACTCTGTCCAGGTGTCATGTCTGCTTTGTGCCCAATGGTTGCTGGGAAAGACTCCAGCTTCCCTGCTATGCTGGTCTAGTCAAACAGGATTAGAAAATGGATGAAGTGATGGATACCAGAGGTGCCCTGAGAAAACGTCACATGGACACACAGAGAAACTGCAAACTCCACTCAGACCACAAGAGGCCATGGGAACTGAACCCAAGGCACTGTGTGTGTGAGTCAGAAGTGCTAAGCACCATTACACCACTCTAAAAATGTGATTTTAAAATTAACATTTGTTTTACTTTCCTCTGTAATTCAATATTTTTGTGTTTCATTTAGTAAGACTTCATTTTTAAGATTAATTCCTAATGATCATTCCACAAGCTTCTAGGAAGAAGTCTATTTTTGGAGGGCATTTTAATTACATTTTCCGGAATAAAGACGCTAATCGTGTCGGTTTTCCAGGACTCGTCTTTTTTCTTTTTTCCTCACAAAGCTGACATTGTTTTGTCTGAATCGATACCCCGTGGTGGTAAAGCCCACTGCTGGCACCTCCTGTAAGATGTAAAGGGACACTTTTAATTAGAGCTGTTGATTCTCTGACCTTGGCAAACATCCTCGGTGCGCAGACAAACGCCACACCTTCAGCAGACCCAGCAGTCGGTAACAACGGCAGGCCTGAGCCACATGAAAATGGCCCTTCTGTTTATCCTTGAACTGTTTTAATTAAAGCTTTTTTTTCTGATTTTTGTGAAAAATCCCTCGAGAAAATCTCCATAATCATTACAGAAGGGAAGAGGTCAGCTCAGTTCTCAATGAATTACTGCTTTAGTAAACATCAGCGTGAGGGGATGACCTTGAAATACGTCTTCAACTAGCAAGCTCATGTCATGGACATTGTCACAATAATACAAGTTTCAGGTATGGGTTGCTTTTGCAGTGTGGACTAAAACAATTGTCTCTGTGGGACAATAAAAGTCAAAATACCCTCACCTAATATCTGCAGATTTATGTGATGTAGCGCCTTTAGTATCCAGCCATTTATTATATACTGTAGCACTTTGAACGTCTGTCTAGTGACCTGTCATATAGTGCCTTTCAAATCCACCCATCTAAAAGAGAGAAGGGGAGTAATAAAGGGCTGGGGTCTGTCCAGGCACCCAATTTAAAGAAGGTGAAATAAAGGCAAAGGAAAGTCCAACAAGAATTACTGGGCATGCATTGCCAATTCCTAGGCTGTAGAATCTTACCATGGAATTGGAGATTCTATCTATCTATCTATCTATCTATCTATCTATCTATCTATCTATCTATCTATCTATCTATCTATCTATCTATCTATCTATCTATCTATCTATCTATCTATCTATCTATCTATCTATCTATCTATCTATCTATCTATCTATCTATCTATCTATCTATCTATCTATCTATCTAATGCCTTTCACTATCTGTCTGTCTGTCTATTATATAATGCATTTCTATCTATCTATCTATCTATCTATCTATCTATCTATCTATCTATCTATCTATCTATCTATCTATCTATCTATTATATAATGCATTTCTCTGTCTGTCTATCTATCTATCTAATCTGTTTTATAGTGCCTTTCATATCTATCTATCTATCTATTGTATAGTGCCTTTCTCTATATCTATCTCTGTCTCTTTCTATCTGGTGTTCGTAATCATTTGCTCAGTAAGTGTATATAAATGTTTATAGATAGACTGCAATTTTATATATATACATATATACAGTACTGTGCAAAGGTTTTAGGCAGGTGTGAAAAAATGCTGTAAACAAAGAATGCTTTCCAAAATGGAAGTGTTAATCATTTATTTTCATCAATCAACAAAATGCAGCTGAATAAACAAAAGAGAAATCTAAATCAAATTAATATTTGGTGTGACCACCCTTTGCCTTCAAAACAGCATCAATTCTTCTAAGTACACTTGCACACAGTCTTTGAAGGAACTCGGCTGGTAGGTTGTTCCAAACATCTTGGAGAACTAACCCCAGATCTTCTGTGGATGTCGGCTTCCTCACGTCCTTCTGTCTCTTCATGTAATCCCAGACACACTCGATGATGTTGAGATCAGGGCTCTGTGAGGGCCATACCATCACTTCCAGGACTTCTTGTTCTTCTTTACGTTGAAGATAGTTCTTAATGACTTTGGCTGTATGTTTCGGGTCGTTGTCCTGCTGCAGAATAAATTTGGGGCCAATCATACGCCTCCCTGATGGTATTGCATGATGGATAAGTATCTGCCTGTATTTCTCAGCATTGAGAACACCATTAATCCTGACCAAATCTCCAACTCCATGTGCAGAAATGCAGCCCCAAACGTTCAAGGAACCTCCACCATGCTTCTCTGTTGCCCGCAGACACTCATTATTGTACCGCTCTCCAGCCCTTCGACGAACAGACTGCCTTCTGCTACAGCCAAATATTTCAAATTTTGACTCCTCAGTCCAGAGCACCTGCTGCCATTTTTCTGCACCCCAGTTCCTATGTTTTCGTGCATACTTGAGTCGCTTGGCCTTGTTTCCATGTCGGAGGTATGGCTTTTTGGCTGTAACTCTTCCATGAAGACCACTTCTGGCCAGACTTCTCTGGACAGTAGATGGGTGTACCTGGGTCCAACTGGTTTCTGCCAGTTCTGAGCTGATGGCACTGCTTGACATCTTCCGATTTCGAAGGGTAATAAGCTTGATGCGTCTTTCATCTGCTGCACTAAGTTTCCTTGGCCGACCACTGTGTCTACGATCCTCAACATTGCCCGTTTCTTTGTGCTTCTTCAAAAGAGCTTGAACAGCACATCTTGAAACCCCAGTCTGCTTTGAAATCTTTCTCTGGGAGAGACCTCTCTGATGCAGTAGAACTACCTTGTGTCTTGTTGCTGTGCTCAATCTTGCCATGACATGAAACTGTCTTCCACAACCTCACCTTGGTAGCAGAGTTTGGCTGTTCCTCACCCAGTTTGAAGTCTCCTACACAGCTGTTTCTGTTTCAGTTAATGACTGTGTTTCAACCTCCGTGTGACATTGATGATCATTAGCACCTGTTTGGTAGAATTGGTTGATCAGACACCTGACTAGAATCCTACAAAATCCCTGACTTTGTGCAAGTGGACCTACAAGAATTGATGCTGGTTTGAAGGCAAAAGGTAGGAACACCAAATATTGATTTGATTTTGATTTTTCTCTCACTTTGCATTTTGTAAATTGATAACAATAAAAAATCATTATTTATATTTCTGAAAGCATTCTTTGTTTACAGCATTTTTTCACACCTGCCTAAAACATTTGCACAGTACTGTATATATAATTGTATCCCCCAAACCCATCACAGTTAGATGCACGTTTTTTTTAAATTTTGGTGGGAAACTCTTTCCCTTTCATTTTCCACCTACTCAGCACAGTTCAAAATCACAGTCAACAGTACAAAGCACACTTTTCTTCTTCTTCTTCCTCTCTCTATCTCTTTCCGCCTCCACTCCTCTTCCAGGTACCCGGAAGTGCTGTAATGAAGGGCTCATCAGTTCTCCATGTGCCCCCTGGAGGTTACCACGATCACCCAAACAGGGCTGAGGTTCCATACTCATGGCCCGTTGCACTGTACCAAGCCTTCTATCCTTTGCTTTTGCATGGTGCGTAATGCCCGGTATAAGTTCTGTCCCCCGGTCCTTCCAACACAAAAGCATTCCTGTTGAGTAAAAAGCCCATCTATCACTATATATATATATATATATATATATATATATATATATTACACACACACACACACACACATATAAGTATACCGTGTATGTATGTGTAAAGAATGTGTATACAGAGAGGCTGACAGATAACTATGGATGGATGCTTATGTATATCCGTGATATATATACTGTATATACAGATGCATGGATGTGTATTTATATGTTTGTGTGTTCATGAATTTACAAGATAAGGAACTAATAGAAGTTCTGTGTTGCTTAAAGGAGTTCCGTCATCCGTCAATTGTGAGCTTTATTGAAAGTGAACTTGAAGACTTCAGCACATCAAATCATCAAACAGGAAAACAGAACAGCAGACCATTTCTCTGGCCCTCTGGGCACAAAAGAATTTAATCGTCTCATCTTTGTCAGTCTCCCGTCCCTCATAAGCCTTTATAATCTGAGCTGGCAGTGGAGGGGATTGTCTGTCTGCATAACGAAGAGCGACTGTAGCAAAGACCATATCAAGCTGTAATGCACAGGTCAGGCTTTGCTGGATCGAGTGGCAGACATTTCTAATGAGTTCCGGTCTTTTCTGAGGATCTGCCAAGTGCTGTGTGGTGGTGGTGTGTTGCTTTGTAAGTAAGCAGGATGGCAGTGGTGGTGTTTGTTTGGGGTGTTTCAGATGGTCTTGTTCCCCATCTTAATCTTTGTTTTCACAAAATGGTAGGCTGTAGTACACTGTAGGTGCAGCACAGTAGTAGTTTTGGACAGAAGCAGGGGAAGGATGGAAATGAACTTGATGTCAGGTTACATAGCACCCTGATGTGTGGAGTACAAGTCACAGGAGGTTCTGCTTAAGCTTTATAACACACTGGTGAGGCCTCGTCTGGAGTTCTTTATGCAGTTTGGGTTTCCAGGCTAAAGAAAGGACACAGCATCACTAGAGAAAGCCCAGGGAAGAGTGATTAGGCTGATTCCAGGGGCCTCGCACATAACATCGTGCATAGAATTCACACTAAAACATGGTGTATGGACAAAAGTGGAAATGTGTGTACGCATGAAGAAATTCAAATGAACAAAAACCGTGTGTAAGCCAAGTTCCACACACTTCAACTCCATAAATCCTGGCCAGAGTGAAAAGTAACGCACATGCACACGCCTGCCGTCCCACCCCAACTCCTCCCACAATTTTTGCACATTTGAATATGCAAATCAATATAAATGCCACCTTCTGTTCTGCATTTGGTTAAAAGATAATGGCAAAAGAACGTGAAAACACAATTATCGGCGAATGTGAAGTGAGGGCAAGGGAAAACGTACTATTTGTTGGCTTAAGCAGTGGTATAAACAACAAAAGGAAGTCAATCGAGTGATACAGAGTGGCAGAGAAACTCGAAAGTTCAAGTTCAGAAAGTCACACAGTGCCAGAAATAAAAAAAGAAGTGGTCAGATATCACAGTCAACATGAAAAGGCGAGTCGTAGCCCACTGTCTGAGTGTCATACGGAAGCGTATTAGGGTACAGAGAAAAGGGAAATAAAAAATAGGGACACACTGGGGGAAAAACAGGTCGAAATGTCCACTTTAATCTTGTACTTTATTTTGTCATTAAAGTCGAATGTCATAAACTTAATCTTAAAATCAATGTTTAATTCACTAGAGTTTCTCAGATCGCATCGTAACTAAAGTAGCACATTAAATGCTTCATATTCTTTGTCTTCTTCTATGTGTTGTATGTGTGTGAATCACTGTGTGCTTCTTAAATAGGCTTTTTCTTATGCTAGCAGGACACAGAATCCATTACGTTCCCGATATTACAGCTCTTTGAACAATTTAAATACTAAAATGTATACTTGATATAATTTTCATGATGAAATGAATTAAAGCACGTATTAAACATGGTGGCACGGTGGTGCAATGGTAGCAACCAGAGGTTGTTCCTGCCTCCTGCAAGATGGTTGCTGGGATGTGTGTGACCGTCGATGAAATACTTTATTGTAGCAGTACTGTCTCTTTCAAATGTACTAACCCCCAATTCCTGTCCTTCCTTTTTTTTCTCCAAGTAACCAATCGCCACACAATAAGCTCAGTAGTAAATGTCAAGCCATATTTAAGATTAGAACGCCGATTCTTCAAAACGTTTAAGGTGCATTGAAACATCTTTGTGGTACATGTTTAATTATTCTATCCATGTATCCATCCAGGGTCGCGCCAGTCCCAGCAAGAATACAGCGCGAGGCAGGAACAATCCCTGGACAGGGTGCCAGCTCATCACTAGCACTGTGTCACTATGCCTACACGTTTAATTAACGTACACATTATTTAAATGAAGTTAAATTTACCAATATAATATACTTACTTTAATGCATTTCATCTTTAAAATGATATCAAGAACTCCAAGAAGATAGCTCTTGGAAATCTAAATCGACTTAGAAGCCAGTCGTCATCATCTGTAAATACACGCTCTCTTCTATTGAATTGAATTGAATTCCTTTATTGTTAGTGTATGATGCAATTTGCAAATCATCCATAAACTTATTTTCCTATAAAATGATAAAATAATAATAATAATACAGTGAAAAATGTACAATATGATAAGTACTTAAGCATAAGTACAATATACATGTACATTGTAATGAAACAAGGACACGCATTAAGATTTGGGTTTTTTAGCCCCGTATACTGTAACAAAGAGGGTCAATAATTATGAAGCAAAAAAATCATCAGACACATAAGGATGGGTAGATGGACAACTTATAGGGTCGGACCGGAAATTAAAGAGTGGAATGCTGGGAAAAGCGTGGTGATGGATGGGTGGCTGACGTCATCAAACGGGGGACCAGAGGGCAGAAAGGGACCCGGAAGTGCTGCGGTTCTTTTAGTCGTCCAGGTGATATTATGGTGGCGGTGCTTTGTTCTTTCTGAGGAAGTAAGAAGAGAGAGGTTATTATGCCGCTGTTATCCCCTGGCACGAATTGTCACGGTGCGCGTCGGATCCTTAAGCTGCTCCCCATGCGCTCGTGCATGACAACATATAGTGCAAGTTGTTCATTAAGTTGCTCAGGTTGTGCAATATTATAACTGTATCGCAAGTTTACAGTGAGGTGATTGTACTTATAAGTCCAAACAGTTCTATAAGGAGCACTTGATGGACTGATTGAGTGTATTTGAAGCTCTTGGGATGAAACTGTTCATGAATTGCGAGGTCCTGATAGGATAGGCTCTGAAGCGTTTGGCATATGGGAGAAGTTCAGATAGACTGTGCGCATGACGGAGGCAGCGTGTGCTATAAATGTTCTCCAGAGCTAGATCCAGTGCCCTGATAATGCTCTGCGCTCTCGACACAATCCGCCATAGAGCTTTCCGATCAGCTGCTGTAGAGCTGTGATTCTACACTCTGATACAGTGGGTTAAAATACTCCAAATGATGCACTGAGAGTAACAACGCTAAAGCAGCTGTGGTATTTGGAAAAGTTTGGCCATTCTCTGGGCCATCATATTGTTACAGGTTGATTACAATCCGGTGACTTAAATTAATAAACGATATGCGGTTAATTTCAGTGTATTTGATAAAGTCGCGTCAGAGATGTGAATCTAAAAAAGAAAGTGAAATCACAAAGGAACAGTAGCACAGCTTTGATGGTGTCCAAACTGGTGTCCAAACTGGCAGATCTGGGACTTCCATCACTCACCTGCAGTTGGATACTGGACTTCCTGTCGGGTCGCTCCCAGAAGGTCAGGCTGGGTCCCCACATATCCACTGCTCTCAGCCTCAACACTGGGACGCCGCAGGGTTTTGTGCTCAGCCCGCTCCTCTACACCCTCTACACATATGACTGTGTCCCCACTCACCATAGCAACAAGATTATAAAGTTTGCGGATGACACGACGGAGGTCGGACTCATCTTGGGCAAGGAGGGTGAGCTAGCATACAGGGACGAGGTGGAGCGGCTGTCAGAGTGGTGCAGAGTCAATAACCTGCTCCTCAACAACAAAAAAACAAAGGAGCTTGTTATTGACTTTAGGAAAAACAAAACTGACATCCAGCCACTCATCATTGGCGGGGTCTGTGTGGAGAGGGTCCCGGTGTTCAGGTTTCTGGGTATGGAGCTGGAGGATGACCTGACCTGGAGCGCCAACACCAAGGAGCTGCTAAAGAAGGCGCAGCAGAGACTGTACTTTCTGAGAATTCTCAGAAAGAACCACCTCCCAAAAAATCTACTCCTTGCTTTTTATCATTGTTCCATCGAGAGTGTGCTCACGTACGGACTGTGTGTGTGGTACGGCAGCTGCACTTCCTCAGTAAAGAAAGTGCTCCACAGGGTCGTCAGGATAGCAGAGAGAACAATTGGTTGTACCCTCCCCACTCTGGAACAAATCTACACATCCCGAAGCCGCAAAAAAGCAATAGGCATTTCACAGGATTCATCACATCCCGGTCATTGCCTCTTCCAGCTTTTGCCATCGGGCAAGAAATACAGAGCTATGAAAACCAGGACAAACCGCCTTAAAAACAGCTTTTATCCGAAAGCAATCATGGCCCTGAACTCAAAATAAAACTGCTCCATATTATTCTACCAATGTGCAATATAGACCTTAAGTCAATAAGTGCAATTTGTATATTTATTACTATTCGGTTTGTGATTATTTTTCTCTCTTCTTGTCTTTTTGTCTTTTTAACTCTTATTCCTCACACTGAGACGATTGCACCTTCAATTTCGTGGTTCCTTTGTAAAAAGTGACAATGACAATAAAGATCTATCTATCTATCTATCTATCTATCTATCTATCTATCTATCTATCTATCTATCTATCTATCTATCTATCTATCTATCTATCTATCTATCTATCTATCTATCTATCTATCTATCTATCTATCTATCTATCTATCTATCTATCTATGCTGGGTGCCGCCTGTTTGCAAAACCGAGCCACAAATGTGCGTACGCAAGGGATTGTGCTGCCGTGAGAATGTGCGTGGCTTTACGTCAAGTTTAGTTTTAATACATCGTGATGTGAGCGTGCAAACGGGCATACACACCATTTATGCATGAGGCCCCAGGACTGCAGGGGTTATGAGTTATGAGGAAAGATTACAAGAGCTGAGCCTTAAGGAGATGAGGAGACCTGACTGAAGTGTGTAAAATTATAAAGTGAATTAGTCCAGTGGATCGAGACTGTGACTTTAAAATGAGTTCATCAAGAACACGGGGACACTTGTGAAGGGTAAGTTTCCTACAAACATTGGTTTCTCTTTACACAGAGAACCACACACACATGGAATACCGTATCTACTCTTGTATAAGTCGGATCTTGAAACCTGAAAAGTCGATCACAAAATCAGACCCCGACTTATACGCCCGTTCAAAAATATGATAATAATTGTTTTTATCTTTCTTCCTCCAATCTCACACCAGTTTCTCAGATACATTGAGTTTTGTTGCAGCAGCGCAGTTACCAATTTCTTCCACCATTTCAACGACTTTTAAATTAAAACCAGCTTCATATTTTCTTCTGATCGAACGCTCCATCGTAGATAAGGGGTGCTCTTACGATAAAGGTCTATGAGGGGGTGAGATACAAAAAACACAAATCGGTGCAAACGTCACTTCGTAATAGTTTGGGTATTACCATGTGGTCACGTAGGCACAATACATAGAAAAAGAAGGCCATGTGCTCCGTGGTTACTCTCAGGTGGGCGTTAGCATATCGTAATCTCTTGGACCAATAGCGTGAGTTTTCCATATTCGACTTACACGACTGACATTGTAAAATACCGGAAATTATATGGTAAGATCAAGCCCCGACTTACATGCGGGAGAACTTAAATGCGAGTATATACAATATGTGACGAAGGAGTGTGGTAGACGGGGGGACTTTAGGGACTTTAAAAACTTGATGTTATTTTAGAAAAATTAAGTGAACAGGACTGGCAAACTTTGTTGGGCTGAATGGCCTCTTCTCTTCCAGGTTGTTCTAATGGTCTATCCATACTTTTTATTTCTTTTATTTATTTTTTTGGCATTGCATTTTTCTCAACTGCCAGAGTGTTATGACATACCAGGGGTCAAGGATTATTATGAGCAAAAAAGGCCGAGACAATTGAAATTGGCGAGAATTTGCCGTGAGTGTCTTAGGTGAACTCCAGAAGGAAACGGAGCGCCGGGGCACAGAAGATCTCGCAGTTCTTTTATTCTTTCCATTTTTTGCATAACCTTTGGGTTGTAGGTAATGATTCAATTTTGTCTTTAATAGTGCAAGAAAATGTTGTAAATCACTCAAACATTATCATTTTTCACTGGGGTCTCGGTGGAAAAAAAATGATATTTAGCGGTGGGAGTCCGGGTTATTTGTTCAGTTAACTGTGCACCTTTCTAATTTGTATTTGGGGGGCCGTTCCGGTATAATTGGGCAGTGGCCGGCTGGATGCTCAATTACTTTGAAGTTGACATTGGGAAGCAGTGGAAACCTTTTTCTATCAGTAGGCATAAAGCTGCTATTATTCAAACACTGGTGGTAAAATATTCAATTTGATGATAATTTTTATGTCAAGGATTGAGAGGAAAATGAAGATTAAATGCCTTAACAACTGCACATTGAAATGGGTTTCACCGGAGAGGTGTACACTTTGGAGTCGCTGGATTATGGTATTGGGCAATATTTATTAAGTTCAGTTGGTAATATGGAACTGAAAGGCTGAATTTTAAGAGAAGTCAGGAATACACTTTATTTAAAGGTAAAATCGAGGTCAGAAAACAACAACAAAAAAGTTAAACATTGATATCTGCCATTTTAAGTGTGAGTTTAAATGCCTGTGTATAAACTTCCCAACATTAAAAATATATTTTTTGTATAGTTTAGTAATATATAAAGCATATACATAAGTTATTATATGTATGGATAGAGTGAAAGGTGCTATATAATAGAGATATAGAGATATCTCTTCCTATACTATTGTGAAGGTACAAAAGGAAGAGGCATTGGACTTGAAGAACACTGGGGTTTCAGGAGGTAAGAAGCCCCATTTAATGGCTACTTAGAGAAAAGAGCACATGAGGGCACACAAGCAAATGGCAAAGTTAGGCTGCTGACGAGAGCTCTCTGTCATCTTCCAAGGAACGTTCAAATCTGAACCTCAACTTCCTGTTGAGCCTTTTAATTATATGCTGGTGGAGTTAGTGTGCAGAAGTGGAACAACTGGGTCGATGGCCCTCCAGTGTGTGAGGTTTGGAACTATGGGTGAATAAAAAGGAGAACGAAGCCGTGACAGCACTCCCTCTCTGTTTGGGGTAGTATCTTTGTAATTCAGGGAGCCCTGAAGATGTTATTGTGGAAACACACATATGTGACATCTGTCCATGAATTATATAGTGCCTTTCATATCTTTCTCTCTATCTATTAATTATATTGTGCCTTTCATATATTTATCTATATATTATATAGTGCCTTTCACATTTCTCTCTGAATTATATAGTGCCTTTCATATCTTTCTCTCTATTAATTTTATTGTGCCTTTCATATCTTTCTATCTATTATTTATATTGTGCTTTTCATATATTTATCTATGTATTTTATAGTGCCTTTCATATCTTTCTCTCTATCTATTAATTATATTGTGCCTTTCATGTATTTATCTATGTATTATATAGTGCCTTTCATATCTTTCTCTCTATCAATTATATTCTGTGAGAACGCTAACTACAAAGAGGACTATCTCATTTATGTTAGGTAGAATGCCCAGAGGGGACTGGGTGGTCTCGTGGCCTCGGAACCCCTACAGATTTTATTTTTTTCTCCAGCCGTCTGGAGTTTTTTTTTTTGTTTGTTTGTTTTTTTGTCCCCCCTGGCAATCGGACCTTACTCTTTTTCTATGTTAACTAATGTTACTTATTTTTATTTCTTATTTTGTCTTTTATTTTTCTTTTCTTTATTATGTAAAGCACTTTGAGCTACTTTTTGTATGAAAATGTGCTATATAAATATTGTTGTTGTTGTAGTGCCTTTCATATCTTATCTATCCATTTATCAATCAATGATATAGTGCCTTTCATATCTTTCTATATATTTATTATATAGTGCCTTTCACGTTTCTCTCTATAAATTATACAGTGCCTTTCATATCTTTCTATTTATTATATAGTGCCTTTCATATCTTTATCTATGTATTATATAGTGCCTTTCATATCTTTCTATTATATAGTGCCTTTCATATCTTTATCTATGTATTATATAGTGCCTTTTATATCTTTCTCTCTATGAATTATATAGTGTCTATCATATCTTTGTATATTATATAGTACCTTTCATATCTTTCTATTATATAGTGCCTTTCATATCTTTATCTATGTATTATATAGTGCCTTTCATATCTTTATCTATGTATTATATAGTGCCTTTCATATCTTTCTCTCTATTTATTATATAGTGCCTTTCATATCTTTCTATCTATTTATTATATAGTGCCTTTCATATCTTTATCTATGTATTATATAGTGCCTTTCATATCTTTCTCTCTATTTATTATATAGTGCCTTTCATATCTTTCTATCTATTTATTATATAGTGCCTTTCATATCTTTCTATCTATTATATAGTGCCTTTCATATCTTTCTCCCTATCTATGAATTATATAGTGCCTTTCATATCTATCTCACTATATATCTAATGCAAATACTTACATACATATTTTTAATAGGCTGTCTACTGTGCAATAAGAAAATATTCAGACCCCTTCACTTATTGTACACTTCACTATGTTACTGGATTAATTAAAAAAATGCTCATCAGTCTAGCCTCAATAATCCGTAATGACAAAGTGAAAACATGTTGCAGAAAGGTTTGCAAATGTATTAAAAAACAAAAACTGAAATCTCTCTAGATTGATGGGCAAAAATGTCAAATGTATCTATTATAAATATAAATCTACAACACAAGAGAGTGTGCAGAAAGTGAAGGGGTCTGAATTCTTTCGGAGTCCAGTTTAAAATGCATGTTTTTGTTTTGCATTGTCATGGAAATGTTTAGTAGACAGGGCAGGGGGCGCAGGTTCATTTGTATGGCTGATTAGATCCCAGTGACTCGTAGAACTCTTCTTGTGCACTGTGGCTAACAATGAAAGACAAAGCATTTCATTTTACAACAAATTGGAACCCATACTTGAGCAGTCCGTTACTTAGCAACCACAAATCAGAAACACACACACACACACACACACACACACACGTGTCCGAGGCCCTTCACCTGCCGAGAGCTCTGTGACGTGTTAGAGCAAAAGGAAATGATTGAAGCCTTGGCTTTCTTAATGGTATGTAAGAATTTCATAAGAGCAGGAGTTTTCAAACCTGAGCTATATAATTCGTTTGTACTACCTCTTAAAAATATTTTGCCTGACTGAAAAGATGCAATTTTCCGTTTATCACAATTGTTGAGAAAGTGATATCTCACTTTTATGGGTGAATGTAAACCTGCAAACAGAGTCCACGAGGCCCAGAGGTGAGATACGCTAACATTATTTTTCTTCTTGCTGACACTAAGCAAATGCTGTCCTAATCCTCTTTTATTTATCTTCCCAAAATTAAACTGTAAAATCTCAATGTCACATCTAGAATATGAATCTAAAAGCATAAATCATCTGCTGTACAGTACAATAATTGAACTACTGCAGAAAGTCCTTGTCATACTCAAGGCCTTGTCTTGTTATTCAGATTTATACGGAATTAAATGCTGTGTTTTAAATACTCTCCTCCAAAATGCTATGGAGCTCTTCAGCCAAATTGAGGGAGAAGTTGTTTTAGGTCTATACTGGAACATTCCACTTACCAAAATAAGCCAAAAGTACAGTTTTTAAAGGGAGAAAATTTATGAAAGACTTTTGATATATTTTTGCAAAAAAAAAAAACTGAAATTAGATAAAATAACTTAAACTGAATAATACAGGATCAGTCTGAGGATTATCAATCTATCATATAGTGCCTTACATTTCTATCTATCTATCTATCTATCTATCTATCTATCTATCTATCTATCTATCTATCTATCTATCTATCTATCTATCTATCTATCTATCTATCTATCTATCTATCTATCTATCTGTGTTTGCATTGTGTGCTCAGTAATAATTAGTGAAATGTATAGATGGTAGTAAGAAAACACTTAATTTCAGTGCATCTGGAAAGTATTCACAGTGCATCACTTTTTCCACATTTTGTTATGTTACAGCCTTATTCCAAAATGGATTAAATTCATTTTTTCCTCAGAATTCTACACACAACACCCCATAATGACAACGTGAAAAAAGTTTACTTTTGCAAATTTATTAAAAATCCAAAAACTGAGAAATCCCATGTCCATAAGTATTCACAGCCTTTGCTCAATACTTTGTCGATGCACCTTTGGCAGCAATTCCAGCCTCAAGTCTTTTTGAATATGATGCCACAAGCTTGGCACACCTATCCTTGGCCAGTTTCGCCCATTCCTCTTTGCAGCACCACTCAAGCTCCATCAGGTTGGATGGGAAGCGTCGGTGCACAGCCATTTTAAGATCTCTCCAGAGATGTTCAATCAGATTCAAGTCTGGGCTCTGGCTGGGCCACTCAAGGACATTCACAGAGTTGTCCTGAAGCCACTCCTTTGATATCTTGGCTGTGTGCTTAGGGTCGTTGTCCTGCTGAAAGATGAACCGTCGCCCCAGTCTGAGGTCAGGATCGCTCTGGAGCAGGTTTTCATCCAGGATGTCTCTGTACATTGCTGCTGTCATCTTTCCCTTTATCCTGACTAGTCTCCCAGTCCCCACAGCATGATGCTGCCACCACCATGCTTCACTGTAGGGATGGTATTGGCCTGGTGATGAGCGGCGCCTGGTTTCCTCCAAACGTGACACTTGGCATTCACACCAAAGAGTTCAATCTTTGTCTCATCAGACCAGAGAATTTTCTTTCTCATGGTCTGAGAGTCCTTCAGGTGCCTTTTGTCAAACTCCAGGCGGGCTGCCATGTGCCTTTTACTAAGGAGTGGCTTCCGTCTGGCCACTCTACCATACAGGCCTGATTGGTGGATTGCTGCAGAGATGGTTGTCCTTCTGGAAGGTTCTCCTCTCTCCACAGAGGACCTCTGGAGCTCTGACAGAGTGACCATCGGGTTCTTGGTCACCTCTTTGACTAAGGCCCTTCTCCCCCGATCGCTCAGTTTAGATGGCCGGCCAGCTCTAGGAAGAGTCCTGGTGGTTTCGAACTTCTTCCACTTACGGATGATGGAGGCCACTGTGCTCATTGGGACCTTCAAAGCAGCAGAAATTTTTCTGTAACCTTCCCCAGATTTGTGCCTCGAGACAATCCTGTCTCGGAGGTCTACAGACAATTCCTTTGACTTCATGCTTGGTTTGTGCTCTGAGATGAACTGTCAACTGTGGGACCTTCTATAGACAGGTGTGTGCCTTTCCAAATCATGTCCAGTCAACTGAATTTACCACAGGTGGACTCCAATGAAGCTGCAGAAACATCTCAAGGATGATCAGGGGAAACAGGAGGCACCTGAGCTCAATTTTGAGCTTCATGGCAAAGGGTATGAATACTTATGTACATGTGCTTTCTCAATATTTTTATTTTTAATAAATTTGCAAAAATCTCAAGTAAACTTTTTTCACGTTGTCATTATGGGGTGTTGTGTGTAGAATTCTGAGGAAAAAAATGAATTTGATCCATTTTGGAATAAGGCTGTAACATAATAAAATGTGGAAAAAGTGATGCGCTGTGAATACTTTCCCGATGCACTGTATGGTTACAAAACTGCAGTCCTTGCTTTTGAATGATACTCATAGTGGCTGTACATTTATATTGTTGTGCTCCAATTAGTTCCTGGCCATTCTGGATAAAAGGCAGGCAGTATGACATTGGATTTCAAGCCCTAAGGTCTGAGCCTTGTTTAAATCCCACTGCTGACACCATTTAATTATGAGAAAGCCATCTCCTTTGTCTGTGCTACAATTATCAAAACAAAATAAACGTAAGCAATCATATCTCAGATGTTGTAAGTCACTTCAGATAAAGGCCTCAGTCCAGCAATAAGAACAGATGTGAAGTCTTAAAAGAGATTTAAATGACCAGAAAGAGATCTCACAAAATGTAACAAACTTTTCAACTTTGACTCCTTCTACCTCAGTTGTATCTCATGTCTCCTTTTTGTCTAGAGCTGTTTCTCCTCTGAGGAATTGTAGGGTAAGCATCTGTGACAAGGCAGACTCTAAATAAAACATAATTGAGAGTCATTTTTTAAGTTTGGTGAGCCATCAAAAGCAACCTTTGAGAAGTAAACTTTTCCTATGGATGATAACCTTTATGAGCTGCAAATTATTTTCCTAGTAAAATTCTGAAGTGCTGTTATTCTGTTTTGGGTTCAACGCGGCACCTTTCCTGTTTCAACGTATATGGACAGGATCGTATGCTATGCACATCTGGACACAGACTCCACACCGCAAAGCCCACACAGGCTTTGTATCTTTGGCACTGCAGGGAAACAAGAAATCGTCATGTCTTTAAATGACAAACAGAAAGCTCTATCAGTCAACACAGAATGCGGCTTCTAAGCAAATCCGAGCCGCGCTCAACACGGGAGCTAACAAACAATTCACAAGCCCGGGACTCAAGGGATTGCTAGCACACTCTGAATTTACAACCAGCAACAGAATTTCTCTGTTGATCTATTTATTAAATTAAACTGAGTAGATTTTTCACAGTGTATAACCTCCTAGTGTCTTGTTTTTTAATGAAAAGCACCACAGTGTTTAAATCTATTAATAAATTAAAGGAAGGTGGAAGGGGCAGCAGTTCATTTAGTATCCTTACAGCTTGATTCCCAGGGTCCAATATCTGTATATACAGTCATATGAAAAAGTTTGGGAACCCCTCGTAATTCTTTGGATTTTTGTTTCTCATTGGCTGAGTTTTCAAAGTAGCAACTTCCTTTAAATATCTGACATGCCTTATAGTAACAGTAGGATTTCAGCAGTGACAGTAAATTTATTGGATTAACAGAAAATATGCAATATGTATCATCATAAAATTAGACAGGTGCATAAATGTGGGCACCCCAACAGAGATATGACATCAATACTTAGTTGAGCCTCGTTTTGTCCTCTAGACGCTGTCCTCCTATAGCCTCTGATGAGTGTCTGATTCTGGATGGAGGTATTGTTCACCATTCTTCATACAAAATCTCTCCAGTTCAGTTCAATTTGATGGACAGCCTGCTTCAAATCATCCCATAGATTTTCTCTGATATTCAAGTCAGGGGACTGTGACGGCCATTCCAGAACATTGTACTTCTCCCTCTGCATGAATGCCTTTGTAGATTTCCAACTGTGTTTTGGCTCATTGTCTTGTTGGAATATCCAACCCCTGCGTAACTTCAACTTTGTGACTGATGCTTGAACATTATCATGAAGAATTTGTTGATATTGAGTTGAATTCATCTGACCATCGACTTTAACAAGGGCCCCAGTCCCTGAACTAGTCACACAGCCACACAGCATGATGGAACCTCCACCAAATGTGACAGTAGGTAGCAGGTGTTTTTCTTGGAATGTGGTGTTCTTCTTCCACCATGCAAAGCTCTTTTTGTTCTGACCAAATAACTCCATTTTTGTCTCATCAGTCCAAAGCACTTTGTTCCAAAATGAATCCGGCTTGTCTAAATGAGCATTGGCATTCAACAAGCAACTCTGTTTGTGGCGTGAGTGCAGAAAGGGCTTCTTTCTCATCACCCTGCCATAAAGATGTTCTTTGTGCAAATTGTGCTGAATTGTAGAATGATGTACAGATACACCATCTGCAGCAAGATGTTCTTGCAGGTCTTTGGAGGTGATCTGTGGTTGTCTGTCACCATTCTCACAATCCTGCTCATATGCTGCTCCTGTGTTTTTCTTGGCCTGCCAGACCTGCTGGGTTTAACAGCAACTGTGCCTGTGGCCTTCCATTTCCTGATTCCATTCCTTACAGTTACAGAAACTGACAGTTTAAACCTCTGAGATGGCTTTTTGTAGCCTTCCCCTAAACCAGGAGACTCAACAATCTTTGTTTTCAGATCTTTGGAGAGTTGCTTTGATGATCCCATGCTGTCACTCTTCAGAGGAGAGTCAAAGGGAAGGAAGCACAACTTGTAATTGAGCACCTTAAATACCTTTATATCTCATGATGGGACACACCTGTCTATGAAGTTCAAGGCTTAATGAGCTCATCACACCAATCAGCATTGAGCAGTGACAGGCATTCAGATCAGCAAAATGACAAGGGGACCCACATTTGTGCACAGCCAGTTTTTCACATTTGATTTAATTTCATACAACTAAATACTGCGTCACTAAAAATCTTTATTCAGAAAACACCGCAGTACTCAGATGTTCCTAGGAAATGAAAGACATACCACTGTTATCTTTATTGGTGAAAGGAGAGTCAATTATTATGCAGGCTGAGAGGGGGTCCCAAACTTTTTCATATGACTGTACTTTCCATTATTGTGGACCTTTTGATGAAAAATTAAAAAAAAAAATTCTAATAGACAAGTCAATGGTGGCCAGTGTTGGACAAGCAGTACAATACCAAAATGTGTATGGGAAAAGAGAAATCATGTGATTCATGTCACATGATCATCAAAAAAAAAGTTCATCCTGTGGTATGCTCACAACATTAAAAATGCAAGTATTTATAATAAAATATTGTTTAATAAGTCACTTCTGGAAAACTAATAGTAACAGAATACATGGAGACATTCCCGCTTATTTGAATTACAGACCCGTCTCCTGTCATTAAATTTATATCCCCACTAGCAAAATACCCGCGCTTCGCAGAGGAGAAGTAGTGTGTTAAAGAAGTTATGAAAAAAAAAAACGTAAGATGATTGTCAGTGTAATTGACTTATGATTATTTTAGTATTGAGAGGGAATTGTGATTGTAAAGAGTTTAATTTATGATTGTTAATGTTGTGTATGAGAAATACACATTTTTAGAATGTAAGGATCTCTTTGTAAACGAAAAGGAAGGAGTCACGAGGAGGGAGACATGAAGGAAGGCAAACAGTAACAGGCTTGAAGCGGTGGACTAAAGAAGAACGGAGCAGTGAGCACGACAAACAGCTGAGGAAAGTAAGGAAAAGAGTGAGGAGTCACATGTGTGCGGGATGTCGTTAATGTATATAGGCAGGGAGCCAACCACGTGGTAGGGGTGCGGAAAAGGGAAGGGGGACTGGGGGCGGCTCTTGTGCGTCTCTGCCGTGAAATAAATTGTCTTTTAACGGAAATAAGACATGAAACTGCCAAAATGAGAGGTCACTTCTGAAAGTTCCTTACAGCATAATGGTGAGATCCGCCAAAAAGAAGACGTTATTTTCGAAAGTTTGTTAATTTTTACTTGTATATGTCTCTTAAACTTTACACTATCTTGAAAAAGATCTTCATACCGTATTTACTTTCGATGGTTATCCCCAGATATTTAAACTATTTTGATATTATGAGCTAATATTTGTCCAGTCTAGTATGATGTGCTAGAGAATTCACTGGAACAAAGCACAATTTTATTCAAATTAATTTTGAATCTGGAGATCTTAGGAAATTCTCCTAACACATTTAAGACTAATGGTAGGTGGGTATAAAATATACAGCATTATATTGTCTGCCGATAGTGATATTTTATGTTTGACTCCTACTGTGATAATCTCTGCTTTCTTCTGGAGACAAACAGCCAGTGGTTCTAAGGATATTGCAAAAAGCATTGGTGATAGTGGGCAGCATTGTCGAGTACCTTGTTCTAATTCAATGTAATCTGCATTTCTGTTATTCATATGGACTAAGGCTTCTGGACAAGTATAAAATAATTTAACCCATGTTGATATGCTGGGACCAAATTCAAATTTGTGCAGTGTAGTAAATAGGTAATTTAACTCTATCGTTTGCTTCATTTTTTGGGAGTCTAAAAAGAAAATTCTTCATTTTATTTTGGAGGGTTACTATTTAACATTTTGAAATGTGTTTTATAATGTGCATGTTTGCCATATGTTTTCACACTATGTTGTGACTCGAGTCACTTGTTGTGGTCACATGGGTCACGTTCTTAATGCCAATTATGAAGAGAGGTTATAGGGGTCATTCCAAACAGAACCAACTCCAAGATGGCCCAACTACTGGTCATATGGCTACCAGGTAGGAAGGTGCAGGTCCATTTTTTTTTTGTCCAAGATTGTGGATATATCCCCGAAGACTATTTAGCATTTTGTACACTTCTAATCTCCTTTTTGTTAACAACTTTTCCTAGTACCTTTTTTTACTTTGATTTTTTACTTAGTCATTTTTGGTTCCTCTGAAAATTTGGTTTGATTTCCTGCTTATGATCTGCGTTTATTTTTAACTGCATCTTATTTCCTGATGTGGACGAAGGTTCGAGGCAAACAGCAGGCAGACAGCAGATGTAGAGTAAAAAATCAATTTCTTTATTCTTGATGAGCAGAGAGACCACTGCAGCCCCTGTCAGCTTGTGTCACTGACAGTTTCCAGCAATAGCCCAATCTTGCGGGGGTTGAGTTCCCTTTTATAATTGATACATCTTACAGAGACAGCTTATCATGAGACAAGGTTACACAATTCTTTGGGGGGGTTCAGTAATATGCCCAAAAATTACCACATATTTGTTCAAAACAACTGAAGAAGAAGTGAAAAAGCCTGTTGCTGCTGATTTTACAATCCTAGATATTTTTTCAAGGTTAACAGTTTCCTGAGTACAGACTAAAAGGTCAGCAGTTTGACAGAAATGTTGCAAGTTTGTTATTTTAGCTTTTGCACGTAAACACTTAATACTTTGATATGTAAGTCTTATTAGAAGCAATTAATCCATAGCTTATTAATACAAACTAGTAATATACTTATACTGTTAAAATGATTATACAGGTAATGATTTTTCTCTTTCTCACTGATCATCGTCTTAAAAACTGCCTCTTTTTTTCCGAAACAATACAGAAAAGCTTTTCTGCATCCAGAGATAGTAAGACTTCAGGATGGTTCAGAGTTTTACATTAAACAGGCATTGAAGGTTTGAGGCAGAGTGTCTTGTGATATTTCCGAGAGAAACACTTTCTGAATCCTTCTCGTTAAGACTTTTGCTAGTATATTAACATCGTTATTCAGAAGAGAGATTGGCCTATATGGTGCACATTGTACTGTAGTCGATCTTTATTTTTCTTTAGAGCAGTTATTCATTTTTAATGGAATGTTTGGGGTGATATTTTGCTTTCTCTAGCTTCTTTGGAAATTGTTAATAATAATGGAGCGAACTTATTTGAATTTTTTTTAAATAAAACTCCAGTGTGAAGCCATCTGGGCCTGCAACTTTCCCATTTTGAAGTGACTTTATGGCATTGGTGTCGATTATCATGTGAAATGCCATGTTAGCCAATGAATAAGCTATAACTGGGCTGGACTTGTGACCAGTGAATGAGGAGGAAGGACGGGTCTTCAATTCAAACACTCGGATGCATCTGAGCACATTCGTTTTAATTTGTGGGAAGTGATTAATTTTAACAGCATTTTAGTAAAATAAGAGTGTTTGGGATGTTTTGAGAATCTGACTGGGTGACGTAACGTGGATTTTTGCGACACAAAGCCTTAACCGTTGCCACTGCAAGCTCAAGACACAGTTGAGGGGAAGGGACCAGAGAAATAGAAAGCACAACGCAAAAACATACTGCAGATAAGAGTGAGGCCTCAAAGCAGCCTTGACACTTCTCAGCTCTTGCCGTTAGGCAGATGAAATCATTGATTTATTCATAGTGTTTTTCATGCTGAGCAGCAGGCCGGCAACTTGTGCTTTTTATTTTTGTGGAAGGCATCTTAAATTACTAAATCGCATAGCAGCTACTACTTGAGCCACACAATGCACTTTCATGCTCTGATATAGTGCCCCCACCCCACAGCCCGCCTTTGCTTCTCCTGAAACGTATATCTGCTTTTAATTAGACCTGAAGATTAGCCAGGGCCTTGGGTGAGGTGTGATTCGAGGGGCTGTAAAATGCATCGCTTTTATTTATTCTCTTAACAGCTGAGCTGAGGATGAGGTGCCTGCATCCAACAGCATAATGGAGCGCGCAGCGTTCTGTTATTAATCTCCTGTTCGCTTTCTCGATACGCATTATCATTTATATGAACAACAATCTGTCAATCACTTCTCTTATTATAGATGGGGTCGTCTTATGTGTTAAGAGCTGACATCATCTGGATCTTCGAGCTTTGTGATGTGAAAGGAAGAGAAAAAAAAAAAGAAAAGCTTTCCACTACTGTCACATTGTTTTAATGAGGGCTCAAGCATCAGGGAATAGGCCTCATAATTGCCAAAGCATGGCATCTGCTTTATCTCGGTGAGCTTTTCGCTTGAATATATTGCATTGCAAGCTATAGCAGGGCAGCAATTTACACTCGGCTGTGTGAGCTTATTACAAGGAAAAAACAAAAAGTGTGAGCGACTTGATGAATGGATCCAGCGATGGCATTTACAGGTAACAATCCAAGTGTGCCAATGTCGTGAGGAACTGCCAGATTTATAAAATTGTTGATGATGACGCTGAAAAAAAAATACCAGAATAACATCTTCACGTATTACCCCTCGTTCCTTTCTGCCGTCCACCTGTCTCATTCAAGTATAAGGAGTGTCAAAGCCTGAGGCTGAGGACACAAACCGCTAGTTAAAGACGCCAATTTCTTCTTTTTCTTTTGCCACTTTCTGCAGCTCCTAACCTTCTGACATGTCTACTCGCAGAAGATCCATCTGGGAACAGCAACACTAATGCAGTTGCTCCGAGCCCATAGGTCATTTCATACATATGGCATACCTGTGCAAGTTCCTCACCCTACGCAGTCACGGCTGGCAATTAACCCGCTTGAACCTGTCTGCCTCTGGGTATAAATAATCTGTTTTTGTGAAAATGGTTGCCAGGACTAGGAGCAAAATGTCATTGATTAGGAAGTTCTTCTTTTTTTTTCTTTCCCCATTTATTACTGTTTGTGAGATCTTCCTGTCTCTCAAATGTCTAAATCAATCCATTTTGGATTTCATCCTGGAAAAGAGCTGTGTAAAAGACGGCCAGATTGCAGGCCAGACTGTCAGCTGTTTTTCCACCCATCCGGCTAGTAAACGAGAGTGCTGGAGGACAACGTGGGATAGAAACTCAGACCTCCGGCCACACGGTTGACAGTAGCAACAGACTGCGGCTGTGCTGCCATCTCCTCCCCATGGTCCTTTTCCTTACCCCATTATCGAGCCACCACAATCTGTAGCTACCAGCGAGAGTTCTTCTGGTGGGAGGACATACTTGTCAAATGGGGCTTTGGCCAACGTGAAAGTGTGGTACAATTTACCATGCAATTTATTTCTGTACTAGACAAAAAACCCGTTTCGACAACGTAAGATGAAACGGGCACGAGTTTGTGTCAGTAGTGTATGAAGAACAAATGATAAGTAAGAAACAAATAAGAAAGTAATGTAAGTAATGATAATTAACTAAGAGGTTTGGGATATGTATGACTTTATCACAGCAAAAAATACTGTACACTTAAAAAAGACATGCTATCTATGACAACGTTTTTTGTTTGTATACTGGAGGCCTGTCAGTATGCAACTAAAGTTGTAAAATCTCTCTGTAGACTACATTTTTTGTGAAGACACTCTCACTGTTTGGTAGTAATTTCCCTTGATGTGGCCCATCTTTAACTTGCACCTTCACATCACTCGCCCGCTGAAAGTACTTAATAATAATATGTTCTTGCGTATTATTTTGAGTGTGAGGGTTGGCTGTGATCGGGGCTAATATCCTACGTCTGGGCGGAAGGATTTGGGATTTCAGAATAATAATCCCCAAATGCGTAGGCTAAATCCGCCACATGCCGCGATGAAGCAAATTTTCTCTTTGGAGGCATTTGTATAAGTTGGAAGTGAGACGAACTTCGAAATGTTTAAATCATGAATGTACCTGTTGAAGACAGTTGTATAATGCGTAGGCTAAATCCGCCGCCTGCCGCGATGTTGGGGTTGGATGCGCAGAAGGCGACTGCGCATTCGGCTTCGGACGGACATTTGTCGGATGAAGCAAATATTCTCTTTGGAGGCATTTGTATAAGTTGGAAGTGAGACGAACTTTGAAATGTTTAAGTCATGAATGTACCTGTTGAAGACAGTTGTATAATGCGTAGGCTAAATCCGCCACCTGCCGCGATGTTGGGGTTGGATTTCGGTCTCGTAAGGTTTTTTGAGCAGCGGCGCAGAAGGTGACTGCGCATTCGGCTTCGGACGGACGTTCGTCGGATGAAGCAAATTTTCTCTTTGCAGGCATTTGTATAAGTTGGAAGTGAGACGAACTTTGAAATGTTTAAGTCGTGAATGTACCTGTTGAAGACAGTTGTATAATGCGTAGGCTAAATCCGCCACCTGCTGCAATATTGGGGTTGGATGCGCAGAAGGCGACTGCGCATTCGGCTTCGGACGGACGTTCGTCGGATGAAGCAAATATTCTCTTTGGAGGCATTTGTATAAGTTGGAAGTGAGACGAACTTTGAAATGTTTAAGTCGTGAATGTACCTGTTGAAGACAGTTGTATAATGCGTAGGCTAAATCCGCCGCCTGCCGCGATGTTGGGGTTGGATTTCGGTCTCGTAAGGTTTTTCGGGCAACGGCGCAGAAGGTGACTGCGCATTCGGCTTCGGATGGATGTGAGTGAGTGAGGGAGTGAGTGAGTGAGGAGGCAGGCGAATTATGTATTAAGATAGCCCAAAATCACACAAGGAGTGCCGCAATGGACTTTAACAGACCCTGTCTTTTGATAGCCCCTTCAGCCTTGACTCTCTAAGACGACAAGGAAAAACTCACAAAAAAACACCCCTGTAGGAAAAAAAAAGGTTTGACATGCAGTGAGTGTAAAAAAAAAGAGAATACATACAATACAATACACAGAATAGACCTCAAGTAATCCTCTGTACAATAGTAAGAGTACAAGTACAGAGCAAAATAACTTCTTCTCAGTCAGGTAGATGTGGCGCCAGAAGTGTTCATTATGGCTGGCTAGAGCTACCACCATGTCACCTGTCCCAATGGGTTGTATTAAGCTGACGTCATTATCAAAGTACGCATAAATGAAAACGAGTCGGCGGCCATTTTACCGGGGAACGAGTTGGATGACCATGACTATCGACTGTTGAGTGTTTGGCTGTAGTAACAGCAGTAAGAAAAACCCTAAGAAAGGTTCTTTTGTATACCTTCGGTTCGTAAAAATCAAGGAAAAGAAACCGAAGAACTAACAGAAAGGCGACAGATTAAAAGCCATCAATCAGAAAAACTTGAATGACCATACTGTCAGGAAGTGGTACGTTGTGTGTTCTGAGCATTTCCTTACAGGTGGGTTAGATCCACACAAATTTACTTTTATTAACGCAGTAAATATATTTCAAACTGCAGTTTATCTTTCAGGAATGCTATGCTAAGTAAAAAATGTGACGGTTGATTACTGACAGCATCAAAAGCTGGTGTCTGGTCTACAGTTATAACACATACATACGTACACACTGGCGCCTTCCAAAATAGGGATATAAAAGTGACATAAGTAATGATGAAATGTAAAAACATCCTGTACTCCATAGTTAGTTTTTATACATAATTAATGATGAAATATTAAAATCCTGTACTCCAGCAGTTCTCAAACTGTGGGGCGCGAATGTTGCCACATGTGGTGTAATTTCACTATTCGTAGGAAAATTTTAAACTTGTAGCGGTGTATCAGCAGCAAAAAATATAGGAATAAATTTTATTGGGTTTCAAAAAAATGCTAGGGGGGTGCGATTAAAACTGTTATGAAAACTCGGGTCGCAAACACTTAAAGGTTGAGAAACGCTGCTGTATTCCATCGTGAGTTTTTATCTTTAAGTAAATTCATTTTGAAAAGATTATTTGTGTTATCGAGAGGTTTTTTTTTAATTAAATACGAAGTATTTGCTTTCAATTCCAAATCAGCAAATTCTCTTTTTGACAGGAGCAGCAGCATATATGCAGGATGAAGTCAACCCTGACTGGGTTCCTAACTTAAAACTAGGCTATGCTGATGATTCGCAAACAGCAATACTTAGTACAGTCAACCGATATAATCAATGCCCTACAACTAGTGATTCCAAAAAGAGATTCTTGTGTGTAATTAGACTTTACTTGCAATACCGTATCGAACTTTCAGCATCTAACTGAGCGACGTACATCTTCGACATTTTCTGGTAAAATGGCCGCTAAACACAAATTGTGACGTAATACGAATGTACCGTAATACAACCCATTCTGCTAGATCTTTCATTAAAACATTACAACAGGAAGAGGCCATTCAGCCCAACGAAGCTTGCCAGTTCTATTCACTTACCGTATATACTCACGTTGAAACCCAAAAGATCAATCATAAAATAAGACCCCGACTTATATGCCCGTTCAAAATGGCGACACTTAAATTTTCTTCTGGCTTCCTTTATTCTCACATCAGTTTCTCAGACGCATTGAATTTTGTTGCAGCAGCCCACTTACCAATTTCTTTCACCACTTCAACGACTTTAAATTTAAAACCAGCTTCATATTTTCTTCTGATCGAACACTCCATTGTAGATGAGGGATGCTCTTACGATAAAGCTGTATGAATGAGGGTGTGAGATACAAAAAACACTAAACAGTGCAAACGACGCTTCGGAATAGTTTAGGTATAACCGTGTGGTCACGTAGGCACAATACATAGAAAACAAAAGGCCGTGTGCTCCGTGGTGACTCTCTCAGGTGGGCGTTAGCATATCGTAATCTCTTGGACCAATAGCGTGAGTTTTCCGCATTCAAATTATACGACCGACATTATAAAATCCCTTAAATTATACGGTAAAATCAAGCCCCGACTTATCTGCGGGAGAACTTAAATGCGAGTATATACGGTAATTCTTCTAAAATAACATCAAGTTGAGTTTTGAAGGTCCCTAAAGTCGTCCTGTCTAAACTACTTGGTAGAAAAGTGGCCTCATGTTTGTGCAAATGTACCCTTCACAAGTTTCCAACGGTGTCCCTGTGAACTCATTTTATGATTGATTGAACTCATTTTAATGTCACTGTCTTGATCCACTGGACTAATACCCTTTATAATTTTAAACACTTGAATCGTGTCTCCTCTTAATCATCTTTTGCTTAAAAGAGCTGAGCCTTTTCAGTTTAATCTTTCCTCATAACTCATCACAACTCGCCTTTATAGGCTGAGGGCAGTCCATTGCAGTGATTGGCAGGTGGCCCCGCCTCTTAGGGCACCACACACAAAACACACAGAACAGAGCAGAATACACATTGACATCTAGAAACGAAATATTGTATATACTCGCAGATAAGCCGGGACTTGATTTTACAGTATAATTTCTGGTATTTTATAATGTCGGTCGTATAAGTCAAATACGTAAAACTCATGCTATTGGTCCAAGAGATTACGATATGCTAACGCCCACCTCTGAGAGTAACCATGGAGCACACGGCCTTTTTTTTTTTTTGTGAGTGTGGCAATGCACCGTATCAGTGTGTGCTCCTAATCTCTCTCTCTCTCTCTCTATTGTGTCCATGTGACCACACGGTAATACCCGAACTATTGTGAAGCGACGTTTGCACTGATTTGTGTTTTTCGTATCTCACACCCTCATACACCTTTATCGTAAGAGCATCCCTTATCTACAATGAGGCGTTCAATCAGAAGAAAATATGAAGCTGGTTTTAAATTAAAAGTCGTTGAAGTAGCGAACGAAATTGGTAACTGCGCTGCTGCAACAAAATTCGGCGTGTCTGAGAAACTGGTGTGAGATTGGAGGTGGCAAGAAGATGTAAAAAAAAAATAAATGTGTCGTATTTTTGAACGGACATATAAGTCGGGGTCTGATTTTATGATCGACTTATACATGAGCATATACGGTTATCAGCACTGTACACATAAAAAAATGAACAAACATGACATCATTGAGACATTTGAGCTCCACCCTTGTGGTGGGCTGGGCTGAAATATTAACAACTGAAACATAAACCAATATGTAGGCTGAGGGCGGACCATCAGCCATGATGTCAGGGTGGCCCCGCCTCTTAGTGCACTGCCCACAAAACACACAGAACAGAGCAGAATACACATTCACCTCTAGAAAATAAATAATCGGCACAGTACACATAAATGAACGAACAAGACATTCTTAAGACATTTAAACTCCAGCCTTGTGGTGGGACTGGCTGAAATATTAATATCTAAAACGTAAACCAATAATTGATGAGCCAGAAACAGAAGCAATAAATCAGAAATGAGGAAAAGGATTCATAATAACTGCACTCTTTGAAACAACAATGATCTTGTGAGGGATCCGCTCCTCAGCCTCACAATATGTAGGCTGAGGGCGGACAATCAGCCATGATGTCAGGGTGGCCCCGCCTCTTTCCTGGAGGGTTCCACCCACAAAACACAAGGAAGGCTGGAAAGTAAATAATATATAAAATTGACAATGCTAATAAAGCATGCATAAATGCAAAAAAACATCTGAAGGAGTAATCCTTTAACACAAACAGAGAAGACACAAAAAGAAACCCACCCTGGTGATAACAATGGTTACGACCGTTTATTGGGGTTTTCATCTGGCCAATGCATCACCACTTTTCAGGTTGTCCTCACTTTAATGGCCTAAATAAAAGCCCACTGTGACCGCTTACACAGTTTGTGCTCCCCGTCAGAAAAGTGTAGGTAAGAGGCAGCTGAACATTTAAAGATTTTGTAATGAGCTCTTTTGGAGAAATGGCTGCTTAATATACTATGGGAGATTACATCGGTTTCCTCCGAGGTAAATTTAAAACCATTTTGAAAAGCCTTGAATGTTTTAATCACTACGGTGAAGTATTTAAATAACAAGATGTATACTTCTGGTAGAGCCATAAATCACCTTGACCTTGAATATTTAATTTTCCGTCTGTTTTCTTTCACCGCTGCATAAATTTACACATGTCCTCCTCTGGGAAAGCAACTAATCAAGGACCCACATGTATACACACATACACGCACGCTTGTACTGACATGCATATAAGGACTTTCCTTGGCTCTAACTTCATTTTTATCTTCACACGTTGAGGCCAACCCCCCCATAATCCCCAAAAACTTTCGGAAAAAAAATCAAATTGCTAATCAAATTATTGTTGAAAATCTTTTGTACATTTCCTTTTTAACTGGATACATTTCACGTTTTTGCCCATCAAGATGTGGACAAATTTGTTAGCACCCCTCTACGCAAAAAAGCAGACCCCCACAACTTTAAATTAGAACGAGGTACTCGACAATGCTGCCCACTATCACCAATGCTTTTTGCAATAGCCTTAGAGCCACTGGCTGTTCATTTCCAGAAAAAAGCAGAGATTATCACAGTATAATGCTGTATATTTTATACCCACCTACCATTAGTCTTAAATGTGTTAGGAGAATTTCCTAAGATCTTCCAGATTCAAAATTAACTCTGAATCATCCTGAAGTCTTACTATCTCTGGATGCAGAAAAGCTTTTCTGTATTGTTTCGGAAAAAAAGAGGCAGTTTTTAAGACGATGATTAGGAAATAAGATGTAGTTAAAAATAAACGCAGATCATAACCAGGAAATCAAACCGAATTTTCAGAGGAACCAAAAATGACTAAATAAAAAATCAAAGTAAAAAAAGGTACTAGGAAAAGTTGTTAACAAAAAGGAGATTAGGATTGTACAAAATGCTAAATAAATAGTCTTAGGGGACATATCCACAATCTTGGACAAAAAAAAATGGACCTGCACCTTCCTACCTGGTAGACATATGACCAGTAGTTGGGCCATCTTGTAGGTGGTTCAGTTTGGAATGACCCCTATAACCTCTCTTCATAATTGGCATTGATAACGTGACCCATGTGACCATAACAAGTGACTCGAGTCACAACATAGTGTGAAAACATATGGCAAACATGCACATTATATAAACCACATTTCAAAATGTTAAACAGTAACCCTCCAAAATAAAATGAAGAATTTTCTTTTAGACTCCCAAAAAATGAAGCATACGATAGAGTTAACTTAAATTACCTATTTACTACACTGCACAGATTTGAATTTGGTCCCAGCATATCTGCATGGATTAAATTATTTTATACTTGTCCAGAAGCCTTAGTTAATATGAATAACAGAAACGCAGATTACATTGAATTAGAACAAGGTATTCGACAATGCTGCCCACTATCACCAATGCTTTTTGTAATATCCTTAGAGCCACTGGCTGTTTGTCTCCAGAAGAAAGCAGAGATTATCACAGTAGGAGTCAAAGATAAAATATCACTATCGGCAGACAATATAATGCTGTATATTTTATACCACCTACCATTAGTCTTAAATGTGTTAGGAGAATTTCCTAAGATTATCCACATCAAAATTATAATTTGAAATAACTTGAAACTAAGAAAGTCTTTGGCACCCATCGTTGTTTATTTTGTATTTAACAAAAAATCCGACTTGGCTTTCGAGTTTGGATTCAACAAATAATTCAAATCGTAACTCAAATGGTCACAAAAAAGACGGGACCCTTCACCTCGTATTTTGTTTCCCGACCTTCAGAGTTTGCATTCCCCTGCACACACGCAATTCCTGGGAGCTCTCCATGAGACTTCTGTCACCTGTCGACAGGTCGTGTGGCCCACTCATCCTCAACAAACTGAGGAACGTTGATTCAGGAGTGAAGATGGTCCTCTACAGACTGCACGTTTCACTACTTTCCATAGATGTGTGGTGGGATTCAAAGCAGTGCTCATAGAAGGTCACTTCAGAACAGGTCCAATGTTTTGTTCTTAGCCGTTCTTGGGGGTCTTTTTGGCTGTGTTGTTTTGGCTCTTCATCCTGTTGGAGGGTCCATGACCTGCAACTGAGACCGAGCACCCTGACACTGGGCAGGACGTTTTCACTCCAGAATGTCTTGGTGGTCTTGAATTTCAGTTGTTACCCGTCACAGACTCGAGGCTCCCATGCCAGATGCAGCAAAGCAGACCCAAAACATCACTGAGTCTCCTCCATGTCTCAAAGTAGCTCTGGTGGTCTTTTTTTTTTGTCTGTGGACCACTGAGTAGATGTGACTTGTCAAGAAGTTCCAGTTTTGCCCCATCTGTCCACAGGACCTTCTCCCAGAAGTCATTGTGGCCTGTCAATATGCATTTGATCAAACCCCAGTCTGGCTTATTTATGTGGAGTCCTCCTGGGTCTTCTTCCATTGAGCCCACTGACACTCAGATGGTGTAATCAGACACTGATGGACCTCGACCTGGTGTTCAGCTTGTGTTTCTTTGGAAGTTGTCCTCCGGCTTTTTGTTTTTCATTCTCACTGTCCTTCTGCCCATTCTGGGGTCGATTTTCCTCTTATGTTGGGTTGTCTACAGTCTCATGGGCCTCAAACTTCTTATGATATTTGCAGTTGTTGTCACAGGAACATCAAGCTGCTTGGAGATGGTGGTCTTCTAGCCTTTGCCTTTCACATGCTGCCTCTACTCAATTTCTTTCTGATCTTCCTCTGACGACTCTCTCCTTTGATTTCTGTGCTCCATTTTTCAGCGTGGGACACACAATGACACCAAACAGCAGAGTGATGACTTTTCTCATTTTAAATTGGCTGAATGGCTGATTGTTGGACGTTTGTGTGATACGAATTCAAGAAAACTGCTAGTTTGAAAATCACTCAAAACCAATGATTTAGGGTCTTTTCTCAGGGTCCCAACACATGTGTCCAGGCCATTATAGAAGATCTTTGTAGAATAAGCAACACGTGATCTCTCGTCACACTTTGCTTTACTCAGTGACATCTCTGGGGCCTGTTGCTTTTCATGTCACCACTTTTCAGGAGCCTGTGGCATTTTTTCAACGAGCTGTAAGGGGACCAACATATTCCTCCACAACTGGGTCCCCTAAACAGGTGGCACCAGGACTTCAAAGGATTGCCATGGATTTTGAAAGTGATTGTGAGAGTCACAATCTACATGGCTTTCGAACATGGAGTTGGGATGGCACAGTTGGTCAGGAGGGCTTAACTGGCAAGGAAGAAGCCCAATAACAACAACAACATTTATTTCCAAATCATATTATGTGATATCATCTACTGTTAAATTCTGCTCCGTACTTGTAATATTTTTATTTTTATACTGTATTCAGGATTTGTTTTGTTCTGTGTATT